>NC_043957.1:29848677-30148677 GCF_902148855.1 Sphaeramia orbicularis
TTTCCTAATCTTGTGTACTTGATAAAGTGAGGGATATTGTAAAAACTGGTTACCATATTTTTTTTGTGTTATAATTGACATTTTCTTGCCAGTTGAAGGCGCAGTGCATATGATCAGGATGGTATCGCCCAAGCCTCGTTTTGAGCAAGAAGAAAACCCTGCTTTTCTAGACATACATCATTGTTTGATACACAAAAAAATTTAACCTCTAGCAGCAGACCTCTAGGTTAGTGTCCCCTTCTTTAGGGTTAAATGTGAATTGGACAAGTACAAACAAGTGTGTTCAAATTCACAGGAAGTGTGCTGGAATTCCTTCTCTTACCTTTGACTCACTCCAGGCTCCACCCTCTTCTATTTTTTCTCCTCCTCTCTTCTTTCAGACTTGGGTAATAAACACCATGGTGGGAGTGGAGTGCAGGTCTGAGCAGGTGAGGGTGTGATCCCTCTGCAACTGGTCGACGAACACCCTGGCAGCCAGACAGATCAGAACGGAGAGGAAAAATGGCTCGGATTGTTAACTTTGACCTGCGTTATCCGTTAATGGAAGCTGGACTGGAGTAAGTGTCCACATGAATTCAGTCTGTATTTACTGTGCAGGGCTGGTTTAATGATTGAAGCTGTCAGTTTAACCGAGACTAATGTACATCAAGGCCATGAGATGAACAGAGTAGAAGCAAAATAGACGAACAGAGTAGAAGCAAAATCAGGAGCAAAGACAACAGGCTTCATTTGGCGCTTTGATGTCTTCCATAGAGTTCGAACAGGAAGGTAGATTACAATGCAGAGTGTTTCCTAGTTTTTTGTGTGCGTTTTAATCACATGACCTACTTCCACTCTAATATGTGAGGGTGCAGTTTGTCCTCATGACAGTGAATGTTTTCATTTAGAAACTAGCGCAGTCACATCATTAAATTCAAGCTGAAAATTAACTGTCAAACCATTAAGTGTCATTCGCAATTTTGTTGTCTTTTCTGTACCACTATTATAATTATAATATTTAAATAATACACATAAACTGTTTTGTTTCCTGTGAACATGTACAGAAAATGCAATTTCTCTTTTTCTTCTTTACTAGTAAGATCAAGTGCCTTTAGATAAACACAAATTCTTCGCTCAGTTACCATTAGACCATAGCTGATGAAGGGGGCTCAGTAAGATTACATTATATAAGTACCAGTCAAGTCCTAAATGACAGAAATATTGATATAAATATGACATTTCTGCTTTATCCAGCTGTCTAGAAACAGACAACAATCATGCAAAATAATTGCAGTCAGCTCAAATAACAGTAATAATCAGACAATTACATAATAGTAACAGGCCATTTTAAAATAGAACAGACTTACTTCGCTTCTATGTGTCTGTTTCTGTGTTATGTGTGTAGATGTGCTAAGTCAAGGGAAACTGAACTCACAGTGTTTTCTCCTGTTTTGTATGTTTAAAGTAGAAACACCCAGACTAGTTCACTGAGTTTGTACATCTAGATAGCACAGGAAGTGGGTCTTAGAGTCAATGGAAGGGAGAGAGTTTTCCTTTGCTGTTTGGTTGTAGTCCCCGAGGAAACGCTGAGTCAAAGGGTCATCGTGTTTTATCTGTAGTTGTTGCAGAGCACTCTGGATCTGTTCTGAAGAGTGTCTTTGAGACAGTCCAGATTGCCTTTGTGGGCCTTTATCTGTAGTATCCATGATCATGTTCATGTGTCCTTTTCGTAGAAGTCCAGTGGATGAGGAGGGTGTTCATGACTCGTTCAACCAGCTGATAGCGGAGCAGAGTCAGAATGGAGGACTTGATGCGCTTGAGCTGCAGGAACTACAGAGAGAACTGGATGAGGAGGGTCGAGGTATTTCTTTCTTTCATTGCACTTTCACATTAATTTGTGTTGTAATCATTTGGTTTTAGCATCAAGAAATGTGTTTACACGTTGTTACCTCCGCTTTACAAGTAGTCATATGTGAATTTCCCCTCCCCTACAGACAATGTGGCCTATCTGTCCAGCCCTGGACATGACTATGGTAGGAGGCAGGAGCGATGGGAAGCGGAAAGAGAGGATGATGGAAGACAGACGGACTCCCTTGCCGGTGAACGTTGGTCTTCAGCCACACTAAAGATTCTGTCCTCTATGCCGAGTCGCACCATTGGTGAGTGCTGTAAAAACCCAATGAACATGAAGCAAAGTGTTACAAGGCCTCCTTTCTTGGTGATTATTTCTACAGGTCTGCTTAGTGTTGGTTCATATTTTTGGGACAAAATCTGTCTGCATACAAAATACTCTGTCTGCAGGGTATGTATTAGTGCCTTAAAATACCGTACTCCTCTAACCACCACAGAAAAACCAACACATAATGTGCAGTGTTAAAAAGAGCTGTGCTATTAACCTGACCACTTAACCTGTACTCATGCTGTTCTGCACAGCTGTTGTGAGACCAAATAAAATGTCACTTGGGCAAAGTTTCATGAGGAAGTACTTTTTCTGTCATCTTCCTGTCAGTGATGATGACAGTCAGGTGTTTCAGTGTGTCGGGGAAGACCGAGAGAGCTGTTTTGTAATCTCTTTAGCTCTGCCAAATTACATATCTCCTGATTTGCTTTTACACTAGAAAAATAATTTGTAAGAAACACTATTTTTCTTTACTTCCCTCGGTTTGGAAAAAAAAAAAAAAATTGAATCCATACAGTAGTGAAAATTAGCATTATAATATGCCTTTTTTCTTGCTTTAGTGTGCAAGTAGTAACCAGAATTTAAAATATGTACCCTATGTATGCCCCATGAAATTATACATTTATTTGATTTTGTCTGCTGATACAACACAAAGGTTGAGGATAATTTCAAGTACTTTGAAGGACGTTGATGAGCTCTGAAAAGTCTGCTTCTTTTTTTCTGGCAGGACGCAGCAGAGGAGCCATCATCTCACAGTACTACAACAGAACTATGCAGCTTCGAAGACGCAGACAGAGCAGACCCTCCATCCGAGACTTCTCTCGCTCTGCCAGACCGAGCATACGAGGCTACGGCATGGAGGGGGACACTACAGACTCAGAGGGCGCTGAGCGTGAGCACAATAACATGTCAAATTAGCAATATTAACACTCACATTAAACATGGGTGTTTGTTTGCGACATATGCCACATTGCTCTTGTGCGTTTCTTAGTGAGGAAGAGGGAACATCTGGTGAACAATCTGCAGAATCTGTCGGTGAGTGACAGAGTCAGGATGCTCCGGGGGATGCCACTCAGCGTGGCAGAGAAGAGTGAACTCAGGTACATGTGGTTCTGATCCTAAAATATATGATGATATCCTGATATTCACTGTGTGTTGTGTGTGTTTCATTCTGAAGTTTTGTTCATTTGTCTTCAGGATGCAAGCAATGCAAAAGGAGCAACGTAGACACTCCGGTCGCCAGATCCCCTGTTGCAGTCGACTCAAATATTACATCATTATTGTGAGTCTCAAGTGCCTATAGTAACACAACCTGTTCTCCTTTCTTTACTTTATGTGATTTTTTTACATGCATAACACGAAGCCCTATATCTTCTAATAGAGATATTTACTGTTCCCCAGAGAGTATATTTGCAGCATCCTCTGATACTAAAGTGAGACTAAAAACTAAAATATGATTTTTGAGAGGTAAACTGAGTTGTGACATTGTGATAAAGCACAAAACACATAGGAAGTGATAAATACATGAAAAATCAATAAAACCATATAAAAGCAACTGTTTTAAAATCACTTTGAGCTGTCACGCACTGATGTTGATTTAGTTAACTGTTTCAGATCACTCCAAGTCATAAAATTTGTATAAAAAAGTGGCTGTTAATGCCACTAATCAGAGGTATGTGGTCATGTATCCTTCAGTGGAAGACCGATAAACCTTGCTCATTTAATGGGCCAAATCAAAGCCATTGCATTAGCAGCAATTTTGAGCTTGAAACTAGGTAATAAAGTATGCAAGCTAACTAGAGCTACAGTTCATAAAACCAAAAATTGTGATTTATAGTGGCTAATGGATAGGGATGAGCAGGAGCATGCTAATTGTTAAAGCAGTGGTGAAAAGTGTCCTTTGGCAATTTAGGAAAGCGAATATGCAGTGATGAAAAATCCCGTGTATGCAGCCATCAGTTGTCTAGACATGGTGACCACATGGTTTTGTAAGAAATGTATGTAATCATTCCTCATATGATAACATGGACGCTAAAACTTCCAAACACCCACACATTTTCAAAAAATACATGACTATTCCTCTTTAAGGCTGTGTTTCCTGTAGGTGTTATCAAGCCAAAGTAATTGCTCCATTTATGACTGAGTCTGAGTCATGGATTTCAGGCTGACAGAAGTTAAATCTGTGTGCCATGAAGAAAAAAGGGAAGCTGTGGAGTAAAGATGCTTGTGTTTGTCTCACCATCTATTTTAAGTACACCCATCATAAGATCTGTTCTACAGTACAATTTTTGTGTTAAATTTCATGCACACACAATTTATTTATGCAGAATATTGAAATATCTAGATATTATACTTCATGCAGTAGTTGAACAAACTGTGTTCCATCTGTCCCTGTTTTAAGATAAACATCTTGTAGTTAGACTAGTGTTGTTTTTCTCTGTTTCAGGCTGTGAGGCAGAGTTGGTACAGCTGGCTGTCCTTCATACACTCCCTCCAGCTGTGGCAGGTGGCCCTCAAGAGAGTGAGCGGGCGTTTCGGCACGGGTGTCCTCTCATACTTCCTCTTCCTCAAGACCCTACTCTTTTTCAACCTCTTCCTCTTCCTGGTGACGGGGGCGTTCTTGGTGCTGCCACAAGCGGTGCACCCTCCTCTGTTTTCTCAAGGGAGACCCTCCTTCTCTGGACTGGAGCTCCTCACCGGAGCGGTAAGCTGTGTCACACAATTACATGATATTTCATAACATCTTACACGCTATGAAACCTCAGGTTTTAGAAAAGAATAACCACATCCTCAGAGTAGGATCATGTAAACATGTATGATAAGCTCTTGACCTCAAACTTGTCATATTCAGATTGATAAAATCACATAAAATGTGCTTTACATATGCTGCTATGCTTATTTCTATTTTCTGATCCGACCCAGAGAATCATCATGAACAAATGAAAGAATCCTGCTGTTGTCCTGAAGTCAGTCTGATTCACTTCTTTATACCAGAAATGAGTGTTTTCTTTATTCTAATGGCCCAACAACAATATCAGTGGTTTCATATTATTCTTTTTTTAAATACAGTAGAAATCCCTTAGAGAGCACAAGTGTCTGCCAAGGCAACATACCATCTCCACTGATCACACTGGATTTATAGAGGTTTGCTTATTTGGCATTCTGTAAGGTAATGGACCAATGACATCTTAGAAATTAAAGATAGCTGTGTACAAAAAACTTAAGGTTATAGTGATTTTTTTTGTTGTTTTTTTTGGAAAATTGTCCACTGTAACCTCTACCTTCAACCTTTGCTTAACTAATGGCCCTAGATCTTGACACTGTAGATGTATCGCATACTGTGATTGAATTATGAATGTTTTCAAATATATACTATGTGTTGTCCATGTGGGTCAAACTGATCCACTTGTCTGATCATGACTATGCTTTATAAACAGTCACATCAGTCATGTGGATCACTTTAACCCCAATGACAAGTCAACCATTGGGAAGAAAATGCAATGTTAAGTTTTATTTGTTTTAGTTGTACAAGGTAGAGCAACATAAAAGTACAGTTTTTAAACTCTGAATCCTGAGGAAATCAAACATCTTATTCTCCTTCATCTTTGTTGTGTTTATAATGAGCAGACATATTCAGGGTTTTCCTTTGGTTGCGGAGGGATTATGTGCTCGTACAGGTTTTATTATTGTTATGTGATTCAAAAACTCATTTTTGCAAACCTGTATTATTACATTTGTAAAATGGCTGAAAAGAAACAAATTTGTTCAACACAGTCTTCTACTTTTATAATTTTTTATAAATGATAGACAACTCCCACTTTAAGAAAAGGTCTATTACCAAAAAAAAACAAAAAAACCCCCACTTACGCTGCTGCACCTAAACCTTATGATGGTAGGGAAATCCCTGAAATTTCTTGCACAGTCTTTATGTAAAGATACAACAAAAAAATACATATCTTCAGTATTAAAACTGTAAAATAGCAGACCTGAATAGTATCTAAAGGCAAAAGTCACTTCTAAGTGCAACCTTACCTCCGTTAGTATGTGTTGAACTCTCTTGGTTTTACTGTTTTGAAAGTTTTCTCCATGATGTGGTATATTTTTCCAAGCTTAGTGTGCTGGTTTTTACATATTTCCTGTATATTTCAGTTGTATCTAGATGGACTGCGAACTACATATGTACTGTCATTATAACTAAAATTATTACCTACTAAAACCACAACCCTAATAGTGGCCTTAGACTTTTTGCACAGTACTCTAAAATAAGAGCATAAACAAAAGCATAACAACATAAGTAGGTCATCTGTTTCTATACTATAGAGTACATGAACTTAGTCTCAGTAGTTGACACTAATTCATCTGATATGAAGGAAAAGTCTGTGTTATCTAAAATCCACCCAAGGAGGAGGATTTCATCCTCTGGCTTTTACATCCCTACTTCTGCTCAATGAATTTCATCCTCGGGGGGCGGGGCGGGGGCAATCAGCCAATTGAAATAACAGGCAGGTTGTGACTGAGTTTTCTTACACGTATATCCAAGATGACTGGAAATAACTTTCACCTGAACTGAACTGTTGGCAGTCTCAGAATTCGCGAACGTCACCATGCACTGGGGCGCCGTAAGGGGGATGGTGAACGTGACAAATTCATAGGGCCCAGCATTTGTGGGGGGCCCATAGAGCAGTGTAGGGGGTCCAGTGGATACAGGTTAGAGGTTGTGAAAATTTCGTTTAAGATCCGCTGTATAATAGAGGAATAGAACCCAGGAGTTAGACGCTGAAAGTTTGTAGTTTCACTTTTGTTTCACACCAGCGTTAGTTACATTAGTTATGGACCACACCCCCACATATATAACTGCCCCCCCCCCCACTCTGACCTAAAAAAAAACCCCACCCCCCCTTCATTTTTTTTTTTTTTTTTGACAAATTGCACCCTGGTGACACGGTTACATGTTTTGTGTTCAATGAGCTCTAACTTTTTACATATATAACCTATATCAATGTGTGTTACATATTTCAGTAGGTGTTTGTAAGTACTTCAAGATAGTAAGGATAATGATTGCATAAAATAAAATCTTTGATCAAAAATATTTTAAAATGTGCTTAGTAACACGGTTTCATCAAAATGTCACTGATTTTGACAAGGTTTATGCCAAAGTGCTTAACATGTGGTTTCCATTGGAAATTGAGTTAGATTTGCCTATGACGTGTTAAATAACATATTAAGCTATGCTAATGTCAAAATTTAGGAAAATACAGTATATTGGAAACTTTTGGATACAGATTTATAGTGACGCAGTTTCAATTCTTGATCCTTATGATGTAAGGCCCAATGTGTCTAGAAAACAAGCCAAATATTTTTAATGCATGCGTTTACTATACATCACCATAATAAGCTAACAAATGAGAGCGTACAGAATAGGATAAGAGACGACGCTTAGATTTTTCTCATAGATGTGCGTGTTCCTTTGACCTGACCCAACAGTATAAAACCTTGGATCCTAGTTTCATGGAGATGCTGTTACAGGCACCACCTAGAGATGGCTACTATTAAGCTGACTATGTTTTCTTCCTCAGGGTTATTTCTCAGACTCAGTAATGTACTATGGGTACTACTCCAACTACACACTGCGAAAGAGCTGCAGGGTTGACACTGGAGGGCAGAACATGTCGATATCAAACGGAACCGGGATGGACTGCCCATCAAAACGCCACTCTTACAACATGCCAATGGCCTACTTCTTCACCATAGGAGTGTCCTTCTTCATCACAGGCATCATCCTCGTCTACAGGTATACAGCATCTTTGAAACTTGCACCTGCTAATGTGAATGTTCCCCCAAACTTACATCCATCTGACCATCATAGTGTGTTTTAAAATCACTGTCATCCAAAAAAATTTCACATATTCTGATGCATGTTTATGTTTTTTTTCCAATAGCATGTCAAAGTCATTTGGTCAGAGCTTCAGAATTGACAAGTCTCACAGTATTTTGGCCATGAAGGTGTTTTGCTCCTGGGACTTCAAGGTCCTCAAGAAATCCTCTGTCAAACTCATGTCAGAAAATATCTGCACCCAGCTTAAGGTACATGCACACTCATAACCTTACATAAGCATGTTCCCAGCCTATTTCTATCTGCGCTCACATACAGTAATTGGCAGACAGGAATGTGATGATGCATTCTTTTCCTTTTTTTTATCCTTCTGTTTGTCCCTCCTTCACAATATGCCTTCTGTCTGCCTCCCTAATGCCTCTCACTGATTTCTCTCTCTCTTTCTCTAGGAGCTGCTGGCAGAGGTGAATCATAAACATGTAAAGAACACTGTGTGCCAGAAGCTGTGGAGACTGACAGTTCATGGCATAGCCTGGACTATCTGCATTGCAAGCACCACTGGCTGTGTGATCGGCATTTACTACTTCTCTGAACACATGCACCAGGTGAGACAAGACGAGGTGTTTCTAGGGTCACCAGGTACATTTTTTTCTCGGTTTTCAATCCTAATGTGTCTTTAAACAGCCATTCATACATAAATGTCCACTGATAATTGCAAATATACCAGAGACACTGAACTAGTTTTGCTCAAGGGCCACTTCTGCAAAATGAAAAGACAAGAGATCAGTTATTGCAACACCTTTATTCATTAAAAATTAGTAATCATGAAAAGGCTTGTCACTCATCTTTGAAATTATTTCTTTTTAAATGAACTGACTTCATCGCATCACTTATCAATCAAATTGCCTTGAAACTGCGGCTAAGTGATTACATTTTAATTATGAAAGAAACAGTAAAACAAACAAAAGTTTGCAGAGTCAGTGTATTTTCAATGGTAAATAATTAAAATTACAGAATATTCACCAGAACAATATTATTAACTTGGAACTTTTAATAAAACAGTACTATCTTCACCTAACTCATTTGGTCCAGACTTTAAGAAGGACACCTCCCCAGACTAAATTATGTCGTCTCAGTCCATATCAAACCATGGACAGTGCTATTTGGATGGTTCACACTTACAGAGTAATTAGAGAAAATTACACAAGGTTATCCTTAGCATTAAAGAAAATTAACAGAACAAACAAAACGGAGACAGAAGGATTGACAACACTGACATCAAACACACTCTTGTCTATAAACCAATCAGGTATTTACATTGTTCAGACCACTCCAAAAATTTACAGTATGAAAGGAAAACTAAACTGAGGAAATGTACACAAGGTAGAAGGTCAGGCCAATACAGTTAATGTAGTTTGGAGCAGACAAAAGGTGATTGATTAACTAGTACCATCCAGCCTCACCCCCAAAAATACTGACAAAGAAAACACATTATGTAAGTGTGAAATTTACTACTTTCAATTTATTTAAAACCAGGTTGAATCTTGAAATGAACACTAAGCCTACGTTATGCATACCTTACTGAGTCTCAACCACAGAACATCAATCAATCAATAAATGGTGGCATGAACATCACATTAAGTGGTAAAAAAATAAAACAAATAAATGTAGAGTGATCTTCACCTCTGTGGATTATCTTGCCTCACAGTCAGTATTTCCAGTTAGGAAGCCTAATAACCACTATTGGCCATAATGTCCGCTAATGAGGGGAAATATCCTATCAGGATTTATCTCTACGATATAATAAAAACAGGAAATCTTGGCAAGCCTTCAAATACATGCACATAACACCCAAAAACAAATCAAGAAAAATTGTACCATATTCTATATTCCATGATATTAAAACCCCTATATGTAAAACAGAATAACAAAACCAAAATACAGTATATTAGCTACTGCCATTAAGATGTAACTTGCACAATCTGAGCTCTCTGTTACTCTTTGACCCTTATTCTCTGTCTCCAATAGAACCTGCGGCTCTTCTCTCGTAACACCCATCAGAACCCCCTGTTGAAGGAGGCCAGTATGCTGGCTCTCCCTGTTGTGGTGTCCGTCATCAACCTGCTGCTGCCCGGCCTGTTCAACGCTGCCGCCTGGATGGAGGACTATGATTCTCCCTCTGTGCGCACATACGTTGCTATCGGCCGGTATGAACAGTGATGCTATGTTAGAAGATACAGTTCATGTTTTAGTACCAGAATGTGCAGAACTAATGGAGTCATTTGATACTGTCTTTGCTGATGTTTTTAGAAACTTGATGTTGAAAGTGAGTGTACTGGGAGTCCTCTGTTATCACTGGCTTGGTCGGGTGGCCGCTGACCCTGCAAGTATCAACCTGACAGTGAGATGAATATTTAGCATTACTTCCACTTTTCAGTGTTGTGATTTATTGGATAACTTCAATGTAACAAAGCACAGAGAATAAGGTTTTCTGATATTTTAGTCTGAGTTTTTATTAAAATTACTCCCTTTTTGTTACATGGCCTTCAGTGCTGGGAGGACTTTGTAGGCCAGGAGCTGTATCGATTCCTCATCATGGACTTCATTTTCACTCTTCTAGACACCTTGTTTGGAGAGTTTCTCTGGAGGTCAGTCACTCAAATTCTAAACGTAGTCCCTTATGTTATTCTTTCATATTCCTCTTTAATCATCTAATTCCATCTCGTGCTGCCTGAAGGTTGTTTTCTGAGAAGGGGCTGAAGAGAAGGAGAAGACCAGTGTTTGATATTGCCAGGAATGTTCTGGACCTCATCTATGGACAGACTTTGGCCTGGTACATAACTGACGGCCAAGATATCTGCAGTCATGTTTCAGTAAACAGTTTCTAATTAATGACAGCTTGTTTTGTTTTGTTTTCATTTCAGGCTAGGGGTTCTCTTCACTCCTCTTCTGCCTGCAGTGCAGATCCTTAAACTCCTGCTGCTCTTCTATATTAAAAAGGTACTGTGAACAGAAGTGAAAGTGTCTGGACCAGCACAATATTGAGCTTTTCCATCTGTACCTCTGCATCAGTGTTGAGCTGGTTTGTACTTGATGACAGGGGTAAATAGGTTTGGTTTTAATAGATCACAGCATAGCGTTTGATTTTTGGTTGTATTTAGATCAGATTGCAGCCTTGAAGGACAAACCCTATTTTTTAAAATTAAAATATGTCATGTCTACTGAGTTTTTGGAAACACTGTAACAGAAATCCTCAACTCCAGGTCTGATTATGACACAATAAAAACAGCTTTATTAATCCCACTAGGGGCAATCTGTTGGGAGCAGCTTATTCTAACTGGAAAAAATATCTCTTAGAAACAAAGCTAAGTTGGATAAACTTAGTACAGATCAGATAATGAATGCAGAAGAGTCAGCAGTGGAGTTGCAGATGGAATTAAGGATCTAGAATTGCAGTTAGGTTTACAAACAGGTAAAACAAAAAAGTACTGATGGAACATAATCACTTCCAGCGACACATAAAGTTAAAATACATGTACACACATTAATCGTACACACTTTTTACTTTAATAGATTTCTCCAGGAGGTTGATCCAGCAGCCATGTATCAGATCATTGTTGATGTCCTTTGTTCATCACCTTGGATGTTGTGACTTACTTGTGTCTTTTTTTTCCCTTCTTCGTTGCAGGGCAGTGTGATGATGAACTGTCAGGCCCCCAGGAAGCCGTACAGGGTCAGTCAGATGACCACCATCTTCATCACTCTCCTCTGTATCCCATCCTTCATCGGTGCCTCTGTTTGTGTCACGTACACCATGTGGAGGTACATGTATGCAGTTTTTGGGGTTTTTTTTACACGTCTTGATGAGTCACTCCATCTAAATCAAATTATATAGTAAAATGGCTTGATGCACCCTTGCTCTTTCATGCTAGAACCTATTTGTGAAAATAGTAAATCAGCTATCATCATTTGTTTTGTACATTAGGATACTTTGAGTGAACAAAGTGCCATGAAAATCTTGACTGATTCTTCATACTGGTCCAGACAATTAGTATTTAGAGCAGTACAACAGATGCTAATGTAGTCCTCTTTTCTTGTCACCTGTATGTCTAGAAGCATTAACATAAAAAGTCTCATCATCTTTCTTCTGTCTTTAGCATCACACCATCCTCATCATGCGGCCCGTTCCGTCAGCTCAAAACCATGTTTCAGGCGGGAAAGCGATGGGTTGAAGAGCTTGAAAAAGATAATCCCAGCCTGTCCATGTTGGCCAGAGCTCATGCCTACCTAGTGGAAAATCCTTTTTTCCTGTTTGTGGGAGCAGGAATCTTTCTGTGAGAGCACACATATATGCACACATGAACAAGGAGGGCAAACCATTCATGTTCATGCATTCAATAATCTGAGTTTTAGGCTTTAAAATGTCCCTATTATAAAACTGCATCAACCACTGTCTTATTCTTAGATGTGGTTTTGAATTGAAAACACAGTAAGAATACTACAAAATGAAACCATTATGGGATCAATAACCACTAATGCAGTGTGGTCAGAATATAGGAGCATTAGATACTACACCCAGTTAATGTGTCACAATATAGAGAAAATGCCTCCATATTTTGACACATTAGCACAGAAGCTACTGCTAGAAGTGATGCTTGCTCAAGAACAGCTGATTTTAATATTTATCTGAAGTCTGTTAAAAATAAATGCATGTGAAGCCTGCTGTACTGTATCTTGTGCAAGATAAGGCTCAAAGTAGGAACTTTGGATGAGTCACCTATGAGATACACTCGAAAGTGTACACACATTCACACTCTTCTGTACTCACTTCTACGTAGACATGTTCAGTTATTGGGAGGGAAAAATGATTAATTTTAAAGTTAATTCTGGGACTTTCCTTCTTACCTTTTGCAGTGTTTTTTCTACTTTTGATGTCAATAGGTCTGAAAAACTATTCACAATGGACTTTAAATGGTCTTAAAAGTCCTAAGCTGAATTTATCAAAACCTGCAGAAACCCTGAGGTAGAAACACTTGCATTCCTATAGAGGTCAGTGTTGTCTTGACTTTTGTTTTGTGTCTGTTAGGATCGTCATCTATTTCCACAGTCAGGTGGTGGACGGCCAGAGGAAGATCATCAGCTTACTGCAGGAGCAGATAGAAAACGTAAACTACAAAGCACTCAGCTTCATCTTTTCTTTGAGCAGTACTTAAACATCCAAAGTCCTGAACGGTCTTCATTTGCTGACATTTTCCCAAACAGGAGGGAGAGGATAAGAAGTTCCTGATCACTCGCCTCCAGTCGATCCATGAGCAGAAACGAACACCGACTCGAAGACTCACCAGTCAGGTTGGTGTTAAGTGCTTTGTCTCTTCTCATGGGGAATGCTGAGTTTGTTCTTATCAGTATATTTACCTCCTTTGTTTCTTCTTCTCTAGGATTCTACCTGTTGAGCTGCCAACATCTCCATCTCAAGTAGACACACACCTACTGGTTAAGACATTTTCAACCAGTAAACAGACTTGCAACACGTGTAGTGTTTATAGATGAAATAGCTGATCTTTAGGAAATTTAATGTACAAAAAAACAAAACAAGAGCAGCACATGTTGAGAAATCTCAAAGCTGATCTGTCAGTTTTAATAGATTTCAATCATCTCTTAGTGGCACTTTCATATCAACTGTGAACAGTTTTATAGTCTACAATGTGTTGAATTTTTTAAAATAATTTTTATCATTGTGTATATTGTACATAAACCTTGAATGTTGTGGGGTTGTGTATGATAATATGGTCTGTTCTCCTGTTTTTTCTTTTTAAGGATGACTATTGTGATACTTTTATAAATTAAATTATGTTTTGTTTTCATGTCACTCATCTATTATTTATTAGTTTTCATGTCAGTTGTAGCCACTGATTCTAAAACATGCACTAGACAATCTGACAGCCTGATGGACAGTACAGGCATAATATGCTTGTTTGCATACAGATATTTTTTACAGACATGCACAAATATAAGTGACAGTGTTACAGCGACTAAATGTATTCAATTGTGACATATAAAAGATATCTTGAGTAAAAAAATAAATATAGGACCATTTCAGAGTGGCTTGAAAAGCAAAGTAAATATCTTACGCTTTGTACCTTTTTATTAGTAAATATTACCCATTAAATTATAAATTTTCCGTGTGAGAAAAAGCAGCATATTTGGTGAAAAGTTGAAACAGCAGCACCGTAGATCATATGAATATGATACTGAAAGTTGACAGAAGAGAGTGTCAAACCCTGACAAAACAAGGTGGGAGGGTATTTTTTGTTGTTTTCAATCTCTACTTTTCCATTAGAACGATTATCACCATGATAGACTTAAGTGGATAATTATTATACAGTACGGTACACATTTAAAGTATGTACTCACAACTGACTTCCTCTGTGTGTACACCTTACAATAATAGCATATCTATGTATATATATATATCTGTCTATATGTTCAAACAAGGAGTGAGGATCTCCACATGTGTATAAACCTATGGTTTTTATCTCAACATCTTTAAAACTCATCAGGCACTTGGGATCAGTTGTCCACTTTTTCAGACACTGACAGTTTTGTTTTGCCGCTGATGAATGACATCAGTTTTCTCATTTTGAGTCCTGTTTTTTCTCCAGCACAATTGTGTCACAGCAGTTTTACACTATTGTCACTGCTGTACTGTCAAATGTGAGTCAGTTGCCGTTATTGAGCATACCCAGAAGCCTCCTGGGGTCCATACCCTGCTGCTGGGCCATCTTCTGCACATCGAAGCCCATGTGCTTCAGAAACTGGATGACGCTCATTTCCTGCCCCGTCACCTGGTCACGGATGGTTGGACAGGACGGGTTACAGTGTGGCCACGGGCAACTATCCACCAAATGCATGGGGCAGCCCCTTGTAGGTGGAGTCTTGTGCTTTTGGTGGTTGTGGTTGCCGTGGCTACCATTGACATTGTAGTTGTCTTGCAGACTGCGGTCCCAGCAGTGCAGGGCTCTGGGTAAGGATGTCCCTTTGACCTGAATGTCCATCCAGTAGCTGCAGAAAGAAGACAACACACACTTGTGGGTATCACACTAGGGCAGTGGTTCTCAGTCTTTTTTTGTTGGGCCCCCTTTTGGAGGATGAAAAATGTCCAGGCCCCCCTCAACCCCAACAACATTGTAACAGTGGCGCAATTATAACTTCTATTGAAAGAAACATCAATATTGTAATAATACTTTTTGCTTTTCCTTGAATAATTTGTTGTGCAAATTAAAAATAATTTTGATTTTTGCTTGAACAATACAAACAAACTCAACAAGACTGCTCCCTTAGACAATATTTTTCCAAATAAAAACAAGAAATGCACAATTATCTTACAACTACAACAAAGTTACTTTTTTTTTTTTTTTTTTTTTTTAGAACAAACAATGAATTTTGGTACCAGATGAACATTTTAACAAGCAGCTGCAATAAGCCCATTTACATTGTACATCTCAGGACATTAAAGTGCAAGCTGTACAAAAACAGAAACCTTGCACATTTTTCTTTTCTAGTAAAACCCTTGTCCATTCTCCAAACCTAAACTCTTTGTCTAGTCTAGTGACGGATCACCATGGCAGCAGATTTGTTTGCTGTACTTCACTAAAATAAGTCTAGGGTCCTTCAACACTAAAACATTAGTTCCACCTGCTACATGCTCTAACCTGGAGAAAAACAAAAAAAACACCCAGGAGTGATTCCCCACCCTCCTTGGCAAGCCTTCGCACCGCCCCTAAGGGGCCCGCCCCACAGTTTGAGAAACACTGCACTGGAGAAAGTAAGCAGCTAATCTCAACTAATGGGCCTCAGAGCGCCATCTATTGGACGACAGAGCCAGCTGTAATATTTAAACTTGCACAAGAATTCTCATAAATAAAATGTCAAATTAAAATGCAATAAACCAAAAGACCAACACCAATCACAAACACCGTCACTGAGGAAACATGAGTCTGGATACATTAAATCAGTGGTATCAAATATATGGCCCATGGGCCAAAACTGGCCCACCGAAGGGTCCAATAATTTTACACACAAAAATAATAATAATAATAATAATAATAATAATATATTTTTCAGTTTCAGATGTGTAAAATAATAACCCTGTTACTTCAGATCAGTATAGAGTCAGTAGTGGGCTGTTTACATAGTATGTTATTATGAAATATGTCATTTTAAACATTCCCTTTACTCACATTCTGGTGATGAGTTCATGTGATAGACAGGCTGGAGAGAACATCGCCCTACATCCAAAACATACAATTCGTCAAAACAGGACTTTTAATAGCAGTGTATTGTGTGTGTGTCTCTCTCTCTCTTACGGTACGTCCTGCAGCGTGCTCCTCAGCTCCTGTCCCAGGTTTTGTATGTACCTCCACTGTCCCTCGTGGACGGGTTGTCCCATCAGGTGGACGTTATCGACAGTCAGCTGGGCTTCATCAAACAGCCACTGCACCACGAACACCGGGCCTGGACAGAACAGAGGACGCCCCGCAGCTTTAAAAACAACCTCTGTTCATTAAGTACAATGGGTCAAACTGATAGAGCTGTTCACTCACTGTTTAACGTGGGGTAAACTTTATATCCAAAGAAACAGTTCCACTCCTCTCCCACATGAGCCTGTCTGCAGCTTTCTGGCACCAATCCACCCCAGTACCTGAAAAACAATCACAGATCAATACAACCTACAGTTAGTTTTATACTTCTGCTTCACCTCAGAGGACAATAATGCACTTTAAAATCTTTTTCCTGTCCAATGAAAACCACATATCTACAAATATACTGATTCTTAGTATTGTGATAAACTTACAGATTAAGTATTCCCTTCAATTATGTTCAATATATTTGATGCCTTATTATACCATTGGTGTTCATTTCTGTACATGTGACACCTACTGCCCTTTCTGTTTGTCCTGAAAGGGGAATTCCTCCTCTATGGCTGTTTCATAGCATAAGGTTTCTTTGGATCTATGTGCAGAGAACATCATGATATACTGTACAGCCCACTGATGCAAATTTATGAGTGTTGATATTGGGCTGTAAGAAAAAACCTGACTTGACTTGACTTTATGGCCTAAGGAAATTCTCCTACATCTCTGACTTTTGGAAATTAATGTTTGAGTAACTGGAAAATGCATCAAATGTCACATAACTGAAAACAGGCCTGTTGTTTTAGGATAAATGGTTCTCACAGAACAGTGACACTACAAACATGTTATGATCTTATAGAATAATTTTGTCTGTTTACTATAGATAACATTACCAATGGTAGCTCAAACCTTAAACATCTACAGTACAGCAGTAAAATGCAATATAAATATTAACATAGGAATACAATGAATCTAAAAGCAGATAGGGACCTTTTTATAGTGACTTTTCATAAGTTAAGAACATTTCATTGTTATTACTTTACATATTTTTACCAAAGTAGGGTTGTGAATGCAGAACCTTTAAATATAGTGACGTATTTTCACAATGTGATAGTTATACTTTTACTCAAGTAAAATATCTGAATGCTTCTTGTCTTCTCTCTCTTGAACAGAATCTTTTCTTTTTTCTAACCTGATGCCTCTCTTTATGGCCTCAGTGGGGGCACAGCTGATTGTATCCAGACAGTCAGTGAACTTGTACTGCTTGTTGTCCAGGAACCATCCAGAGTCGGCCAAACCGCGGACCTGTACCCCTCTGTAGCCCTGAGACTCCAGCTGCTCGGCTACGTGGTCCACATTTAGCAGGACGCCTGTGCCTCCAGCACTAGTGAGGCAAAAGTGGGGGTCAAGGTGTGAACATTTTAAAGAGCTTTTATTCAAACATATGCAGATACACTTGTGCACTGAACTGACCTGCTTCCTGCCAGAAGGAGAACTCTGGCATTGTCCAGACCTTTTGTCAGGAGCTCATTCACCACCTCCCGAATGATCAGAGAGCCCATGAAAGCATAGTCACCTGAAAATAATAATAGTCATTCAATATCAAGCACCAATGAATAATAGGAAACATGCATATGATACACTAAGATCTCTATGACAAGATCTGTTTCTGTTCCCTCAGACACTTTAGAGCAGGGGTGTCAAACTCATTTTGGTTCAGGGGCCATATTCAGCCCAATTTGATCTCAAGCGGGCCAGACCAGTAAAATAATGACTTAATAACTTATAAATAAGGACAAATCCAAGTTTTTCTCTTTTTTTTTAGTACAAAAAAAACAAATTCTGAAAATATTTACATTTTACAAAAAAGATGTGAATAACCTGAAAAAACAGAAATTTCATTTGAAAAATTAGTGCAGTTTGAACAATATTATGCCTCGACTTATTATTTATACATGTACATTATGCACAATGTTACATAAACATTTGGTAACAGGCAGAATATTGTTAAAATTTTGGAGTTTGGAACTAAAATTTGAACAATTTCTACACTATTACATCTCTTATTATTAATACAACTACAGATCACAGTGGATACATAAATGCACAAAACACTTAGTAACAGGCAGAATATTGTTAAAATTGCACATTTCGGGTTGTTCATCTTTGTTTTTATTTATGTATTTATTTGCATTTTATTGTGAAAAAATAGTTTTGTAAATGTAAATATTTTCACAGTGTAATGTTATTTTTTTCACTTAGATCTTTTCCACATAATTTTTCCCAAAGAAGATTTGTAGTTGTCATTATTTATGGGTTATTGTGTTGTTATTTTTACTGTAGATCACGTTGGTCTGTATGTGGAACCTGAACCAAAATGATTTTGACAATCTTGACTGTTCAGGTTCATTTTTAAACTTTCATCCTGCGGGCCAGAATGGAACCTTTGGCGGGCCAGATCTGGCCCCCGGGCTGCATGTTTGACACCTGTGCTTTAGAGGAATGTAGTTGTAGTGTAACGTGAATATACTACAGTTATATCTGCAATGTCTATAATACCTCATATAATACAATATAATATCTACAATTAAAAGGCCTTTAGACATAAGTTAACTCAAGGAGACGTTTGTGAGTTGAGTATTTAATACGTAGCATTTGAAGGCTAAACTTATTTAGACAACTTAATGTTATTTACAGTTTAATCTTTAGCAGTGCATCATATTCTATAAGATCATCACGTGTTTGTGGTGTTACTGTCCTGCGAGAACCACATTTCTAAGAGCTCAGAAAAACAGACCTGTTTTCATTTTAGTCACAATGGACTTTCTCGCCTTTCCAAGGTTTTTAAAGAGCTCATTTATCTTAAGAAAACTAAGAATTTCACTTAAAACACTTAAAGGTTTAGTGTTTTCAGTGACATCTAGTGGTGAAGTTGCCAATTGCAACCAACTGAATATCCCCAGTCCCTCATCTACCAGAAACATGGGAGTCCCTCATTATGATGGAGTATTAACTCTGGTTCCCACTCTAATGTAATAGGTAACAAAAGCATAATTATATATATTACATTTCATTTCTGAAGTTAGATCCTCAGAGATCCCCATAAATCTTACAAAATACACATTTAATTTTGATACATGCTTTTCACTGGTCAGGAAGGAAATAAAAGCCTGTAATCTGAAAAATAACTAAGACTTCCAAACAAAGATCGAGGAATAAAATCTGATTTATTTGCCTCAGAATTATAAAGATATAAAATACAAGTCACTCAAATCTGTAATATTTTAGGGTAAATTATGTCACAACTGTATAAAACTATAGTCAGCTCAAGTGGTGAGAGTCAATTTTTTTTAGTGTCTTACTATGTTCTGTCTTCGGTGTTGCTCCACTCCACACATCACTGGAGCAGTATGGGATGAACCTATACAGGAAAGACAACACTTTTAGGAGAAACTAGGTCTATAAAACAGACACCTCAAACGGAGGTTTCAGTTTTTGTGCATGTTTACTCTACATACAGAATGGACTTAAAGTATGAGTGTTACTGTATGAGTGCATTAAACATTAGGGGAAGGACAGACAGTTCTTACACCATGTTGGCATTCCACCAGTGAGGATTTTCTTCTGGCTGAGGAGACAAAATTCCAGTTCCTGTGCAAGAAGGAAAAACAAGAAACCAAGGAGAAAAGATTAGACATGTCATCACTGTCAGGACAAACGTCCTCATGAATGTAAAAGACGAAGAGACACAGTCACACCAGAGGCTGGACGGGATTAAATGATGATTCAGGGAGCCATGTAAAATTCACAGACTTGATGTATATGTGTGTTTTGATATATGTTACAGCGTGCATGCTTGTGTTTTCCCTGAGGCAAATAAGTCATTAACTTTCCTTGCTTTGCTCAGCAATTACATTCATGCAGCAAAGAGGCCTGCGGCAGCTGCAGTGGCCACCGGTGTAAAGTCCACACAGACACGGTGGTGGATGGAGACACATAAACAAACAAGGGGTTCCCTGATGGCCGAGAGGAAAGAACCAGAGTTTGACTTTGAAAGATTAATGCAAACTCAGCTCAAGAGCAAACGCAAACATTTCTATGAAACTCTTTCATTCACCAGGAAGTTTTTTCCGTCTGACGAAAGCAAAAGGTCTGTGAGGCTGCAAAGACGTTTTTACCAAATCTTTGCGAACTGTGTAACGCCTTTCAGTGGGGGAAAGTAACTAATTACTTCTACTCAAGTAAAAATTTATAGTACTGACATTTCATGCGGTTTTATACTTTTGCTCCTCTGCGTTTACAGTACCACCTTTATTTGTCAGCTTCATTTACTTTTAAGATGAAGATTTGACATCATGGATAAAGTAAAAACAATACTTTTTTTTTTGGCTTTTGACATCTTCCAAAAAGTAATACATTCAGTTCACATTTCACATGTCTTTGAATTGTTAACAGTACAGCCAAATAGTGCTTTTCCCTCTAAACTCCCCACATGGTTTCATTTCAATAAATGTTCAAATCATCCAATATCTCACCAAAAAATCAAATATTAGAGGAAACATTCAAAGTGAAAACAGATTTGTGTATCAGAGCTGTGTTTTTTCTTCTTTCCTCTCCCATTAATCATGTGATGAGGACTCACATTTATCTAATGTCTCTGTTCTTAAAACTGGATATAAAGTACTTCAAACCAGCTCCACTTCAGCAGAAACAACAGTAACATGCTGCAATAACACTGAGGCTCACTATAAATAATGTAATGATGATACTTGGCCTATAATAATAATATATGAAACTGGGGAGCAAACCAGTACTTTTACTAAAAAACATATTACTTAAGTGGATTTTTTTAGACTAACAGAAATAACATTGAAGCTTATATAAACAAATCTGGCAGGGTGTGACTATTTGATTCTTCACAAAGGGGAAAATTATGTGAATATCAGTAGTTTGTTTGGAACTTAAATGACAACTAATGTACAGATAAAAACTGCTGAGTCAAATATTAAATGTATGTGCTAGATTTAGTAGAACAGCATAGTATTCATACTATAGCTCACAGGTCTAGGTTTTGATTATCTGGATACTGATGTGGATCTCGATTTTCGGCATTTACTTTCGTACTGACTAACATTGATGTAACTGAGCCCATACGAGTGAAATGGAAGAGAAAACGACAAGTGTTTTTACATTACAATGTCTGTATTTTTACTAAAGGATTTAAGTCCTTTAAACCAGGGGTCACCAACCCTGGTCCTCGAGAGCTACTATCCTGCATGGTTTAGATGTATCCCTCTTCCAACACACCCGATTCAAGTGATAAACCCATCATCAAGCTCTGCAAAAGCCTGATAACGACCGTCAGGTGTGCTGGAAGAGGGAAACATCTAAAACATGCAGGATAGTGGCTCTCGAGGACCAGGATTGGTGGCCCCTGCGCTACATGAATATATTTTGTCAGTGTAGAAAATAACATATATCTTGTCACCTGTTTTGGTTGCTGGCCACTTGGTGGAGCTCATCAGTCTCCTCATGGTCTCATACCTGCTGTCACAGGTCTGTCTGTTGAAGCAGTACCATCCACCTGACCAATACACATACACACACACACATGCACTTATTAACAGGTGACCCAGTAGTGTTCCGCTATGTTGAACCTACATGCTGGTTCCTCACCTTCTAAAAACAGCAGCCACCTCTTACTGCCTTTAGATTCCTTGATGTAGTACCTGCATGAAAAACAAAAGGGTTGTGAATGCTTTACTGTGTGTTGTGAGTGTGTTTCAGTTTACATATGCATATGAAGCTCAGTAGAATGGGTACTTGTCACCTTTAATCCCCACATGTAAGATTTGGCTCTGATGGCTCTGCCGCAAAACCCCTGCAGGAGCCTGTTTAGAGACTTTCAGAGCTAATGGGTTGAATAACATACTCATCACACTCACATAGGCCTGACAGCATGCTGGCACCAGGCTCCTACTGAGTGTGTATCACCCTCAAGTTTAAGAGTTTAGAGTCTAAACTAATGAGTATTTTCACTGTCAGTCATTCCCTCTATTACTCAGATATGGACCAGTGTTTACCAAAGCTTAACAGGATGTGATCCAATGTATTGTTTGGCTTAAAACCCAAGTCATTGAAGAGAAAACAAAATAATTCACATTCTTGCTCATCTTTTTACTCTTAGACCAATCATAAAAATAGTTGACAATTCATTTAATAGCCTACAACTAATCGATTAATGGTTGCATCTTTATATTTCATGTAGACCTGTACTGTTTTCAAGGGAATAGTGAACATGTACTCATTGTTTCTGTCTGCACTCTAAAACATCTTGACATTTATACATGGTGAACTGCTGGGACTGGTTCCATACACGTGACCTTTTGACTCATTGCAGCTGAAACGGACAGGTGTTATTACTTGAATCCACCATGGCTGCATTCCATGTAGCAGGCGCATCAGTTTGTACAGTTTTGCTTTGTATATGCTGGTTCACTGGCGTGGCTTTCTGGGACATCAACATGGAGCAGATTGATCATCAATGTTATTAGGATCATCTGTGTTTTCCTGCTGAGACAAGCCAGAATGTCTGGCGTGGAGTAAAAAAAAAAAAAAAACAACTCTACTGACATCCTACAAATAACAGTCTGCGCGCAAATCTGTCAGAACTTGAACACCTGCCTGCAGAACTGTTTCACCAAAAGACGGCCAAAAACCTTCTGAAGAAACATGCATTTACTTTTTCTTGCAAACATTTTCATACCAAGTTTTTATTTTTGCTGAAAAGCTTAGTCTACACAGTCTTGGTCTATCCCATTGATAGTCATGAGATGAAAGGCGTTTGGTTCTCTGTCGGGTGCGCGCATTGTTGCTCTCCCTCTCTCACTTATGGCACTCAGCGGCAGCGCGCAATGCCTTCTCTCTGATCTGGCCCTTTGATCCATTTTGGTCACATCCGGAGTGACAAGGGAATGAAGGGCAGGCAACGAAATGCCAGAGTCACACAAATTGGATGTTTAGTGAAGCAGAGCGAGCCCGAGCCTCTGCGTAATATGGATCTAAGCTCATGTAGGCTACAAAATGATGACAGGGGTTTTAAGAAGTCAGATTTCAGACGTTAAAAGCAGCACATCACACTCACCCAGCTGGTGACCCGTCATTACAAGTCACAGATTCATTCTTCAAAAAGTGCAGCTTCATGTCTTGGTCCAGTTTCTGCGCAGAGCACGGGTACAGCGACTGCGCCAATTTCTTGATCTGGACCATGAAGTCGTCTATGTTGCCCTCTACGGCTGTAAAGTCTAAAGGGAAGCTCTCCGCTCCTTCCATCCGCTCCCTGTACGTCAAAGCCTGCTGCACACGCCGAGACTGCGCCCGGCCGCCCCGCACTCTCCTCACCTCCACCGGCGCACTCAGGTGGATGAAGAGCAGCAGCACACAGGAGCGCACCGCGGACACACCGGCCCAGCCTCTCACTGCACCGCGGCTCTGCATTTTCATTCGGTTGGAAAACAGCTCTCAAATATCAGCGATGCTTGTGAATAAAACCAGCATGTCCTACAAGGCGTTAGAAACCTGGAAAGTTCTATGAAAGCAGGAAAACTCTTGGAAACGACTACTTGTGTAAAATAAACGGAAGAGATGCAGGTCATCCATAATGATATAAGGGATGGCCAGATTTATCCCGAATGCACGTGCTGATCCAACATCATTTCAGACATAAAGTCATGTGCAGTCCACCCGGTAAACGCGTCATTACGCGCGCGTATTGAAGTCCGTGGATTCAGTTTTACCGGAGTAGGAGTCGTGTTGGTTGTTGATTCAAGTCCTCAGTGACTGCGGACGAAGTGGGATTTTATTCCCTGTCCCCCCACCCCTCCTCCTCCTCCTGTTCCCTGCCCCGTGCTTCTCACTCCTGCGGGCCAATCGTTATTATCGTTGGCTGATGCTCCCCGCGGGGCGTCGGTCTCACACCAAGAGCGCGCGTATGTGCGGCACGCCCCTTCCTTCAGTGGGCTCTCTCATGCACCCAGTCCCTTTGAAGCTGTGTCATCATATGACCACGCAGCCTTTGAAGTGTGTTTGATTGAATGTGGTGTGTGAACGGAAAGTCGCAGTTGGACAGGTCACTGCTGCGGAGGGTCACACCGCGTCTCCAGAGTCCAACAACAACAACAACAACAACACACAGTCCGCAGAGATACTAAACCTCTGTGGCCTTAAAAACCAAACCACGTTTTCTTTTTGTGGTTGAGATCATTTTAATGAGATGAGTCCCTTCTGGAGAACTGAGGAAATGTGTGGTAGCGATAAGGTCACGGAAGGCTTTGAACCTGACTGTGGTATGCAGATGCAGTTCCACTTCCACTCAGTTAATAACCACACACGTCCACTGGTTAATACTGCAACTCTTGAAATAAAACGTCTGCTGCTTCAGATATTCTCCTCTTCATCCTTATGTGGAGTCAGATGTCATAGAAGACATAGAACAGCAAACAACATCCAAATGAAGCTCCCTGTGGTAAGATCTGCTCATGTTCTTACACTGATCTGAAAGGTCAAGGTGTTTGAGTGGAAACCCAGAGGATCATCCTGTGTGTGAATATTTCTCCACTGTTCCTTTACATATTCCATCCTCCTCATTATCCACAGAGATTATTTGAGGACATTTTTAGCACTCCTGTTGATATTAATTATTTTTGTTCTATTTTTCTTCTTTTATTGTCTCTTAATTGTAATTTTGATTCAGATTTCCAATAAAGTTAATGGTCAGTTGCTGGTTTTGGTTACATTTTATTTTGTTTATATTTACTGCAGTGATTTATGTGTTTGTCTTCGCTGTGTTTTTGACGTTACATTACTTTTTTGGATGCAACTCGTACCTCACACTTTGTGCTGAAATGAAATGTGCTGCATATGCAGATGCACCAAAGGTGTTGGCATGAATGAGGTGAAGTTGATGTAAACCATTCACATATATTTTGGAAATGTCCATAAATTACTGTGTTTTGGAAGATGATTGAGACGTACTGTACCATGTGTTGGGTTATTCAATTCCACTGATTCCTGATATTTAATATCTTTGTAATTTTCGGGACACTAGCATTCTGAAAAAGGATGAATATTTGGTTAAAATACTCTTAATAGCTGCAAAAAACTATAACAAGGAACTGGGGGAAGGCAACCATTCCATCAAAGGACCAGTAGATATCTAATGGAAAAATGAACACACAGACTGAGACTGCAAGAACCACAACTAGATAAAAAGTAGAATAAATGGGCTATATTTACACAAAATCAATAGACTGACTGTTGCAACCCAGGCACATTGTTTTCTTTTGTACTCTTGTTTTTTTGTGTCTTGTTTTGTTTTGCTTTTTTGGTTGTTGTTATAATTGTTGTCCATAAAACGCAAAAAAGATTTAAGTTTCAAAAAAGAAATGTACTGCATAAATACAGTAATGTCTGCAACTCCTCCTGCTATGAAATCAGTTGTCTGATTTGAATAGTTTATTTAGTTTTCATTACATATCACATTCTTAATCATTCTCAGTCATCAAACATTTTCTATGAAACCTGGAAACTTGTGGCACAGATGCTTTCTGTGTCTTTAAAGTCTGCCCTCCGTGTAGGCAGGTTTGAAGTTTCTAGCCTGCTGAGTGAGACAGGAAACTGATTGTTTGTTTGTTTGTTCAGACGGTGGCAATTTCCCCCAGAACTGAGAACTGTATTCACCTCTGTCTGTCTGTCTCTCCCAGGTGGACTGACACTTAAATATCGCAGAGTTGGTCCGTCAGTCGTATGCCCTTTGACCTCACACCTCTCCATCTGTTGGATTCATGTTGTCGGTCCAGTCTGATTCCAGCTTGGATCCAATTTGATTCTTGCCTTAAGAACACAGCCTTGACTCTCCACTTACAGGTCCATCATCCTGCATATGGTGCATATATCAAGTCGTCCATATGGCAAACAGATTGGAGATGCTGTTGCCAGCTTATAGACAGGATGTATCTTTTTCTCTTGAGGGGGTCACTGAACTTGAAATGCATGCTGTCAAAACTAGAAGGTGACTTTGGAGTATGTGTGTATTTGCTTTTAAAGACATTAAATCAAGAAATGCAGTAAGTAATGGTTAAAGAAATATACAACAATTTGCATGAAATTCCTAATTATATGTTGCAGTGATGAAGATGTGAAATAGTTGGTGTTCTTTGTTTTCTAAAATCTCCAAAAGGTGTTCATTTTGGTCAAGATTCAGAGCTATTTGTACATAATGTGAAATGTATTTCAGTTTTTTCTCTGTCAGTTGTCTGTGGGAACATTTACACAGTGGGTTATTTATCATTAAAAAGAGGCTGAAGTACTCAGAGCCACAGTAGAAGTACTCCAGTATAAGTAAAAACCCTTATTTGAAACCTTAAGTAAAACTACAGAAGTAGGCTATTGTTATTATTAGAAAAATATTCTTTAAAGCACTCTTGAAGGATGGATACTTTCACAAAATAAATATTATTATTATTAATAATTATTATTTATATAATATTAATAATAGGCTACATTTTTGAATATCCTGCAGATAAGAATATTTTTATGTTGAAGTTCGGAGCTAGCTAGTTAATGTTATATATTTATTATAATAGTAGTAACGCAGTAGCTTTATAATATCATATAAGCACAGTATATATATATATATATATATATATATATATATATATATATATATATATATATATATATTTTTTTTTTTTTTTTTTTTTTTTTTTTTTTTTTAAGTAGCTGCAGGATATTCATGAGTAATAAAAACATAGTAGCATAATATAATGTGAAAGTATCCATTTGATAAGATGTTAAGTGTAAAATAAATATACTGAAGTAAATAAAGAGCGATATGTTCTGCAGAAATGTAGTGGAACAGAACTAGGCTCATGTGTATCATAAAATAGGAATACTTATCTAGATGTACAATGTGTAAAAAATTGTACTTGAGTAAAAATACACATTGTACTGCTGTAATGTTTGTGTTTGCTGAAGTATAATGTATTTCTTAAATCTCATGTATGTTGATCTCATGTATGCACAGCTCCACTACCTCTGAACTTCAGGTGGCTCCTGTATTTCCTGTCTTTCATTATTGGACACACTGGTTACTCCAGGTGTACCTGCTACTTCTTGTCGTGACTACTGATTAATTAGGCACACCTGGATTAATCAGTGTGTCCAATAATGAAAGACAGGAAATAAAGGAGCCACCTGAAGTTCAGAAAGTGGGGCTGTGCATAGAGCCCATTAACCCTTTACTTACCCGTTCTGTTAACTCACGTCGACTCAATAAAGTTTTTTGAGATAAACACCGTGACGTCACGGATAACAATGGCCGCCAGCGGCTCAGCTGTGACAGTTCTGACTCCAAATGGGAGACGACAGACAGTCAAAGTGTCACCTAACACACCGCTGTTACAGGTAACAAATGTGTGAAATACATTTCAGGTTCACTGAGAAGGACGCGTTGTTTTAACCTTGTTTTGTTTCCAAACCAGAGCAAACCGGATTCTGTTGAGTTAGCTTTTGTGGCTAACTGTTGTTAGCCAGTGACAGATCAGTTTCTGTTTCGTGTAAAAGAAGTTAATAAACAATGACGTGATTCTGCAGTTCTTCTGCAGTTTGTAATATTCATCTTATATTGTCATCCTCAGGTGCTGGAGGACGTGTCCAAAAAGCATGGATTTAACCCCGAGGATCACGGTCTGAAGTCGGTATCAGATGGTTAATGCCGCTAATGTGTTGGCATCAAAGCTAATTTAATGCAGAGCTGTGATTTATTTTTGTACTAAAGCCTGAATGTAGACTTAAGTTTAAAACACTAGACAGATAGTTCAACCACGTGTTTTGATGTGATTGCTGATATTTCAGCATACAATTTGATAGACTAACATTAGCAAAAATTAAAAGGAGATACAATGGCACATTTTTTAACGAGTTAAAACCTGAAACCCCCTGGAATGAATGTTGCACTAATACAATGTGATGAACTGATACAGATAAACCTGCATAATCATAAGCAACATTTGACTGTGCCTCACCTGCTGATGTTTACCTACCTCTTTTCTGTGTTGGTGCCCATAACAGGTTTCAGAGGACTGTTCTGGACCTGACGATGCCATGGAGGTTTGCTAACCTGCCAAACAATGCTAAACTGGAAATGGTGCCAAGTGCTAGAAAACAGGCAGTAGCTGACAGCCAGGTCAGTCTAAATAGAGTGTGTGTTTGTATTTGACAGACTTCCCCAGCAAGAGCAATTGAATGTCACAGAACTGTCATGGTACACCACAAGTCATTTTTCCCATATTGTACATTAATACCTTACAAATATCTAAATGTATTTTCATTGTACAGGTTTGAGTTTTTTTATGGACAATACATTTTAAGTTTATTCACACATAGCACCCTCTTGTAGATTTTGTTAAGGATTGTGCACACCAATGATTTTAAAAATAACAATCTAACTACCTACATGGATGAACATGGGTATTCTATATATACACTGTATGCACCAGTTGTATCTGAAGAACAGAATGAATACTAATCACATGCTCTAAGATACAAACTGGGTACAGAGTGGAATCCTTAAGTTAACAGGTTTTCCTTACTGTTTGTCCAGAAAATTCACACCATAGAATAGGCAATATTAATATTGTTTTTATTGATGTCAATAAAAAATGTAACTGTGACTGCAAAAAATCCATACAAAGGTTCACATAAATGCCCTTATAAGATCATAAATCTGATGCTTTTCTCGATTGTCACTGCAATTATTTGGTCATAAACGTAATTTCTCACTTTTTTCTTATTCACTAAATTCTTATTAAGAAGACTCGATAAATATAAACAGTGCAAAAGTTTTTGTACTATTCATCAAATTATTTTGAAAATGGTCTCAAGTTTACAACTCTCCACTGGTATTATTGTTGTAGTGTGAACTCATTAACTCTATTTACAAATTAGTAGTTTTAGTTATTGTATTTCTTGGGGTAGATGGCCCTTCGGTCTTTGTTTTGTTTTGTGTTTTTAATGTGTGAATGCACTGACTGAAAAACTGTATTTTCCTCACCAGCACAGCATAAACATATGCAGTAAATGCACACAAATCACTGCCTGAAATGCAGTGAATAAGAAAAATCATTCTTATTACTTACTTCTACCAAGTGTTTACACTTGGCATGCTATCATTTGGCCAAACTGATGACTCCTCTTTTAATTGATTATAAGTCATATGGTCATTGTGGTATCCTTACTGCAGTTCTAGTTGTAGCAGGGTCAGGTCTGTTTTTGTAAAACTGAAAAAAAGGAGTATATACTTCAGAAAAAGTGCTCCTATGAGGTATTACATAAATAATGTTGTTGTGGCCTAAAGGTATTTGGGTGAACAGTTAACACCAGTCAACCTTAATACCAGATCAGACACTAAGCTATAAATGGATGATGAAATACAATGCTTGGACCACCAGAGGTAATCAGAATGGCCTCATAGCTCAAAAGCCCAGACTATGAGGAGATTGACTCTTTCCTCTCAAATGGTCATTCTCAGTTGTTGTGCTTTGATAAGAAGGCTGAAGTTGTCATCTAAGACACTAATCTATCATGTTAGGTTTTGATGTAGTGATTGTGTTGTGTACAGTGTCTGACTGATGATTTCATCGTGCCATTCTTTCATGTATGGAAGCGTCTGCATTTCTTCTTTCCTCATTAAGTGGGGTTTTCATCAAAACATAATGGGCTTCATATCATAATACTGGTGAAGTGGTGATTACCCTGATTCCCGTTGTGTCAGACCTGAAACCATGACTACATTATTTGCTTAAAAGAAAATTAATCAGTCAAATATTTAATGAAGATATTCATCAAGCTAAAAAAAAAAAACAGCGATCATCTGGTATGGGTTTATTAAATTTGAGAAATTGTTTCAGATCGAGTTTAATATTTTTTTTTTATTATTATTTCAGCAGTTCATTTCAAATCTACAAAAATATAAATGAAAGGAAATATTCTCTGATATTTAATTAAATTGAGAAACAGCAATGTAAATGCAACTCTCTGTGTCAAAGTTCAGCATTGAACTTCGTTACACATGCTGGCATTGCAATGTTAAACATGTAAAACAAACTGGAACAATGCAGCGGTGCCATAAACCACAATTAAAAACCTTCAGATCCTTGTGTATCAGTATATCAAGTGAAATTGGATTCAGACATTTATTATCTGTAACCACCTCAATTATGACTTAAAAGCATCTGAGCTGCAGTGTTGTAGTGTATTTCTATCAGCTGTAAATGTTATGCTTTATTGTGAGTACCTGGAAATACACAAGAACTCCATCTGTGGTCTGTGTGAGTCCTCTTTGATCTGATTTGTATTAAGAAAAAAAAATGTAACAGTTTGTAGCTGAGCTGTAGTTTCCTATGACATCATGGGTTCATAATCTGAGCAGTAAAATCCCGGCTGGGTTTGATCTGTTGTTCTTGTTCATTTGATGGATGGTTGACTGTTGATGATACCTCACAGATTTTATAGACAGTGCTCACACACACACACTGTCCACATAGCACAGACAACACACTCCCTCCCTGCTAACAGCCACTTAAGCCCGACTGGTTTGTGAGAGTGTTTTGTGTTTGGCTGTTGACAGCCAAAGCTCTCTTTTCATCTCTCCCGGTGTGCCGACGTGCAGCGTGCATCTCCCCGCCAGACGACGTTGTTGCATAAACATAAACAACTCGTACAGAGACTCAGACAGAAAGAACAACAGAGACTTGCACTGATGCCTGGTGTTCCTCATTTTCAGAGTGAGGTGGGCCCACATGTGCAGCTTAATCAAGTTCGATTATCAAAGAATTTTCTTTGTGCAAATGGCTCCAGACTGTAGAGCAAAGTACTAACAAATGGCCACCCAGGTTGGCTTTGATAGTTAATAAAATGAATATCCTTCTCATCATTCAAGGAAAGTTGTTGCCACACATTCCAGCAGTAGGGACACTTCAAGGTACACGCTAGTTTTACCCTTTATGTGAAATGTAGATGAGCTTAAGTTAAGGAAGTAGTGATGATTGTTTTTCAATGCATCCATAAGGTTTGTCCATCAATGAGACAGTCTCATTCCATTTAAGACACATGTTCAGAGCCACATTCCAGAATGTTTAGAATTTGGTACTAAAGCTCACTAGGACTGAAAGATGAACTGAAAAGATTTTGGTTGCTGAATATTAAGTCACTTTGAACTCACATTAAATATTTTAGGCTTTAACTTCAGACTTTATATGCTATTTATCCCCCCCCCCCAAAAAAAAAAAACAAAAACAAAAAACAGCTACACCCAAATATGTTTGTTATTTGCTAATTTGATGATGTGATAACATGTTCAAAAGGTCAATGTAGTTGTGACTTCAACAAATACATTTCTGATTTGAACAGTTAGTAAATTCTTGTTGTTCTTCTTGTTCTTTCAATCTTTCATCAACCTAATAATTCAAAACGAAGGAAAAGACAATGCATTTTTTCTGCCTGTATTTTTTTTTAAGCTAGTTTCATCATAATCTCTTGTCTTTTAGGTAAATACTGAGTCAACACACCCAAAAAGTTTCATAACAGTCACACAGTCATGAGCAAAAACAATACCTGCTTTAGTACATATGCCAATTATGGAACCTAATTCTTGTGTGTTTGTGGTCTCTTGTACTGTTATGTTTTATACTGTAGCATTGTATTATATTTGATACTGTGGTGTTGTATAATATCTTGTGATACTGTGGTGTTGTATTCCTCAGGTGCGGATTGCCCTGCAGATGGAGGACGGCTCTCGTCTCCAGGATTCTTTCTCTTGTGGACAGAGTCTGTGGGAACTGCTGACACATTTCCCTCAGATCAGGTACATGTGCAGTTTGCATGTACATTGTCGTATGCACATTAACAGCATCACTGTGAGGACTAGCTACATGTATACTCTCAGTTGAATTATGCAGGCATACAATGTTGGTGTTATACAAATGATGTCTATAGTTGTTAAGTAATTAGCCATAATTGATACAAACCAAATTGAAGTGGAATTATTTACTTACATGAAAAATTTGGCTTTATGTCTTACACAGCACTTCCACATGTCACACTCATCTCATTCACTTCCCACTACTCCTGAAAGTGAAGGTGATCATTGTGCAGTCAATCATTGTTTTGGATAACAGCTCTCAGTACTTTTCTACTGAAGCTGAAGTTTTCCCACAAATCGCCACCCCCATTCAGACACGCATGCACATGCAGCTGTTGCTCAGTAGTTCCAGCTGTGCGGTCCCAGGTGCTCGTGCATCTGTCCAGCCCTCATCTCATCTCTGTTAAATGACATCACTCCGTATCCTGATCCTTTTCCAAGGAAGTTACACTTCCATGAAATTAATATTAGCTCCACACCAACATAAAAAGCTCCAGGAATGTTGTGAAGCAGGGGTGAAGCTTTGATTTTCTGTATCGAAGAGAACAATAGTAAAACATTTATGGTTCAATTAGTTTCTACAGGGGATTGTGCACACATGGGTTACACATGCAAACAGCATGCCACTGCATCACATGAGGTTTTATTGTAAAAACAGAGCTGATTGTCCTGAACAAGGGGATTTCACTTCTGTCACAGTTAAAGCAAAAAAAAAAAAAACTTGACATAAATTTAATTTGTGCTTTTTTTATGTTTTGCTTTGGGTTTTTTTTTTTCTTAATGTCACCACATCACTACAGCACATCGGATATGAGCCAGTCCACCCCTGTCTGCGTGTACATGAGAGATGAGGTATGTAATGTTCCTGTAACGCCTCTTGAATAAAAGATTAGTGTGAGGTTTATGTTAATGTAGCTCTGTTTGTGTCTAGGTGTGTGGGGAGGAAGCCCTCAAAAACACTTCACTGAAGTCTCTGGGTCTCACAGGAGGAAGTGCCATTGTCAGGTATTTTGTTTTTTTTTCATTTACCCTTTACCTGGACCTCTGAACGTTTATTACAGAGCCAAGATACGACCAGATAATTCTGCAAGAAAAAATTGAATTAAAAAAAACACTATGTTTTTCATGATCAGCCCGGGTCACACAACCATAGTAATACAGTGTGAATTACAGCTGGGAAATGTAGCTGAGAACTGTATCACAATAAAATGTGTCATTTCACTTGACATTAATGATGATTACAATTAATGACCTATTCTTAATTAAAAAAAACCACGAGACTAAAGGTTTAATTTAAACATTGTACTTTGAATGTACACAGGTTATGTTGAATCTTTCTTGAGAAATAGCAGATGTAGGTTGTTCCATATTTAAATGGATAGAAGCAGCTAATGGGATGAAATAAGCTTGTTGTTTTCCTCCTCTTGGTTCAGTTTACATACAATATTGTTCTTATATTGATCAGAACATCTGCCTTCATCCACAGTTCCCTCACTGTCTGCGCTCATGTTCTCACTCCTCAGTATGTTGCTATTGTTGAGTTGCGTGTCAGTGGTGCAAATGAACAACATACTGTAACAACATGTACTACACAAGCTTTCAGTTGAGAGGCAACAAGACTTCTGCACCTCCTCTTAAAGCCTGTTTTCAGTCCATATATTATCTTCTCTGTAACCGAAAAACTGTTATGACTACTGCTGTATTATGTAACTGTATCATTTTTCCATTTATACTATTTTTATATTTAGCTGTAAATGATTGGTTATCTGCATGTCATAAATCTTAAAATATTTTCTTAAACTGTTTTGTTCGACATCGGTCATCATCATTCAGGTCTACTCTCAAGGTATCCAGGCCATCAGCAACTGTAATTAAAACTGAATTCAGCAGAAAATACTAAATCTGTAGTTTTGTTTTGTTTTTGTTTTTCTCATAGGTTTCTGCTTAAAAATAACAAAGCACAGGATGAGGAAGATGGCAGGGATGCTACTGAGCCAGATGCTGTGTCAACCACCCCTGTTGCCAAGGAACACACACCCAGCCCATCGCCCCAGACTGACGTTGTTCCATCACACCCCAAAATTTCAACAACAGAGACGTCAGCTAGTAATTCAGGTCCTGATAGGCCAGAGGAAACCCCACATGCACCAAGTCCTGTCGATGCCATAAACACGCTCCCTGTGAGACCAGAAGAGCCCCCAAATGTCCAGGATGCAGTGCGACCTAAGGAGCCCCCTCCTGCCGAAACACCCTCCACCTCCTCTTCCGCCTGCTCCTCCTCCTCTGCTCCTTCGGCTCCATTCATTCCGTTTTCTGGAGGGGGTCAACGTCTCGGAGGTCCAGAGGGAGGTGCTCGGCCTTCATCGTCGTCACTGTCAGCTCTGACCGCTGCTGTAGAATCACCTAAGGCCAAGAAAGCCAAGTCCAGTCACAGCTCAACCCAGAAGGTGAGACTCAGTCAGTGACCAGCAAATCGGAGTACAGTTCCATCCATCCATCTTCTGAACCATTTTATCCTCGAGAGGGCTGCAGGGGTGCTGGAGCCTATCCCAGCTACGTATGGGCAAAGGCGGGGTTCAACCAGGATGAGTTACCAGTTCACTTTCTGGCTCACATGTAGAGACAAACAACCAAACACTCTCACATTCACGCCCATAGGCAATTTAAATTAACCTATTAACCTGTTAACGCATGTCTTTGGATGGTGGGAGGAAGCCGGAGTACCCGGAGAGAACCCACGCAAACACAGGGAGACAGAGTACAGTTATATCATTTAATCTTGTTAAAACAAATTGCATGAGCTTGGTTTTATCTGTGCATTTATTGATAATGTAATTATTAGAGGTTTTAAACAAATACAGTGGTTTTAGTGTTTTAGTGTCTGATTCTGTAACTGTCTGACCCTTTTGACTCCTACTGCTAATGTTAAGATATTACAGGCTCTGTAGAACTAATGTGGTGTGTGTTCATATCTGTGTGTTAATGCTGTTCAGTCCTGATACAGCCACTGCACACTTAAGAGAGCTGGTTTTGACAAAGACATGGATCTTTTTGTCTTTTTTTATACTGTTTTCTTTTGCAGGGATGCAGTTGTGTCTCACCAAAACCCAATCTTCCCTAACACCATTTTTCAAACCCACTGCTGTGTCCTGTCCCCTATTCCAGAATGATAGTGGATAGTGTCACTAACAAAGTGTGGAAATTGTTGTTGAACAGTGTACATGAGGTAGCCTGAGGAATACCAAGATTTACTACTGCATCTCATCAGGCTGTTTTTGCAGTTTCAAAGAGACCAAGATTTTTACATATAGAAAGTGACTTATTATTTTTACAAGGCAGATTATCATGGGAATAGATAAAAAAATTAATTATTGTAGTGTAATTTCTTTCCCCTGTTAAATATGATAAAAAAAATTAAAAAAAACAACTCACAGAACACCACAAACTGACTAAATGATTGCAGATCCATAGAAGTGGTTGGTTACTGTGACATCATCGTATTTGGTTAATTTTACTTATTATTTTTGTACTTCTTTTGATTAAACATTATTTCAAATTGGACATTATATTCCCTGCTTTTTTTGCGGAAAAGAAGTAGACATAAGGAAAATAGTGAGATGTAATTTTGTTGAGATCTCTATGTTTTCTCATGTGTCACAGTCTCAGTCCACTTCCCATCACCCAGATGAGGACATGGACCAGGGAGAGGAATACCTGGAGGTAAATGAACAGCTGGTTGTTTTTTGTCACAGTCATCCACACACAAAGATTTTAACTCCTGCTGCCAATTTTAAGATATTTTACAGTACGTTAAATGTAAGTCCTTGTGCATATATTTTTGTATCAACACTTTTATTCACAAACGTTTCCTGCAGCCAGTGGAAAGGGAGCCTCTCATCTACCACTTGGATTCTTTGTCTCATCACATGGATGACAACAGGGATCTGCCCGACGAGTTCTTTGAGGTGACGATGGATGATGTGCGGAAGCGTTTCGCCCAACTGAAGAGCGAGAGGTAGGAAGGAGGAAGTGAATGAAAGTGGTCCAGGAACTTGGGTCAAGGGACGGTGGGTGATATCTTTAGTGCAAATCCCTTGTTGCTGCAGGAGCACGTCTGGATCAGATGTTTGTTACAGATTGCTCACAGATAATTAGTCAGTTTGGCATTTGGTCCTGCGGTGTTTTGTCGATGTATAACCTTTAATTGCAGAATACCATAGCAGTGATGAGAGGCAGGGAAATACTGGGCATTACTGCGTGCGTTTTGAAGTTTTTATTTGTTATGAGTTTGAACTTTTTATTTATTTATGAGCGCTTCTTCAAAACAGATGCGTACGAGTTTACTCTGCGTTCTCTGGATGTGGCCACAGCAGACCACAGCTGCTGAGACATTGTGTGTGTTTGCAAACATGTTCTCATTTATAAGACACCACGCATACTACAAAAGCTTTCTAAATACGGCATGCAGGGAGCAGTTAGTAAGCACAGACGTTTATCTTCCAGCCATCGACCAAACACCATCAGGTTGAGACCTCACAGTGCACATCCTTTAATCTCTGTCTACATTGACTTAGCTGGCTGCCTCATGGCTACGCTACTACCGTGTCAATGACTGCAATTACAGAGGGTGGAATTAAGCAGACCACAGCAATTCATCTCTGGCTCTCGCACATACATGGCCACACACGAGTACGCCTCAAAGATAGGGCTTTGACTCTTCTTTTCTCTCTTCCTCTGTCCTGTTGTTTATTTTATTCGGTCTCTCTCTATCCTTCATTCCTGCAGGAAGTTGTTGGAAGAATCTCCACTGATGACTAAAGCTCTGAGAGAATCCCAGATGAAGGAGAAGATGGACAGATATCCCAAAGTGAGTGACTCATAACAGGAAATCCTCCTTCTTTTTATTTCATACGTATGATTGAAGTAATGTTCTGGGGCTGTGTGTCTCCAGGTGGTCCTGAGGGTCCAGTTTCCTGACAGACATGTTCTACAGGGCTTCTTCAGGCCCCTGGAGACAGGTGTGTGCGTCTGCAGACACGAGTGTTTGCACAGTGTTCATTTCAGCTGGCTAGCCACAGGTATGGCTGCAATGTTAAAGCTACTTGCGGCTCCCTCACCACATTTATGACTGTAGCCACACCAGAGTGACACAGAGACAAAAAGTATGAGACAGGTCTGTAATTCCAGGGATAAGATTCACCTCAGCCCTAACGGCAACACGATAACCAGCAGAACAACAGAAATGAGGGAAATTCCGGTTGAAAAAATGAATTATGCTCTGAACATTTACTGATCTAGGTGCAGATCCATCTGTTTCTGTGGAAATCATTTGATATTTGTGTGTTTTGTGTCCAGTTGCTGCTGTCAGACAGTTTGTGAGGAGTCACTTGGAAGATCCAAAGCTGTCTTTCTACCTATGTAAGTGTCATTATCTAACATTGAAGTAGATACAAATATATTCATGTGCATTCCACTTGAAAAAAGAAAGACACATGTACTTAATCACAACATAAGACTTACTTTCATAGGTTTAGATGTTGTTTCCAACAAGTCATAACGAGTATTTTAAGAGACACATATTCAACACAGCATGAAGTGTGAGTCAAATACAATCATACATGTTCTAATAAGCCTAAAGTTTAGTCTGACTATCTGAACTCATTTTTGGAGATGAACCTGTAAGTGGACACCCCAACTTCTCACAACTAAGTTTGCATTTAGAAAGAATGGTGGGTGTAGAAGTATTCAAAGTTATCAGTTTGCATAATATTATTTTTTACTTTATATCAGTGTTTTTTGGTTCTGTTAACCTTCCACATCATCGGACTGCTCATGTTTTTTGTCTTATTGACCTTCAATTTTAGAGATGAGGCCTAGGATATATTGTTTTTACACACATGTAGAATTGTTTTGTTGTTAAGATTAGGCATCCACCTTGACTAATATTTTACAGCGGAGCAGTTTGATGAAATACTCAAAGCTCTAATAAAATCACTATTTCCATGAAGAAAATGGCCATAAAACAACTACAATAAACTAATTCTAATATTGCTATTTCTAAGGTATTGCCAAATTCAGCAGTTACTTATTGTAACATTTTTAATGAGTAAAGTTGGAATTATCTTTAAAAAATTATGTGTTAATTTTGTCAGTTTTTACAGATTGAGGAAACTTTGCTTTTGAGTCACAATCTCTGATCGGAGTCAGTTTAAAGACAGTAACCAAACGTAAGCTCTGACTTGTTGTAAATTAGGTAAATCCATTTGGTGTGCTCTTATGTTCACATGTCTTGGATGAAAATAGCTCAGTTGCCTTTTTTTATCACCACTATTTACTTACATTTCTTTTTGTAATTCATTCACTTATGTTTAAGTTTTGTTTGCTGTGTTTATTGTTCTTATCACAATTGTTTTCTGTGTTTTACTGAAAATGAGACACTTACTTGAGAATATTCATACACAATGGTTGAGAGAGTTCATTGTAGTGTTTTAGGAAAGCAATAGTTATATTCTACATCTATGTTTACATTGCACTGTTACATTTGCACATTTTTATACTAATTTTGTATTTTAATAAATTTACCCTTTCATACATTATATGTCTAATTTGAACATATTTCAAATACACACTATTGTATATTTTTCCAATATGCCTGTATTTTATTGTGTTATTTAGATGTAAGTGCACTGTCGCTGGTAGAGACGACCTTCAGTTTAGTTGCAGAACTGGTGCAATGACAATAAAGTCTCCTCTATTCTATTCTTTACAGTTGTGCTCTACAAAGTTACTTTGTAAACTTTCTTTCAGTCATCACCCCCCCCAAAACCATTCTGAGTGACCCTTCAACTACTCTTTTCCAGGTAAGGAGTCATTTTATCCCTGAGGCACAGCTAATCAGTAAACTGACTGACCTGAACACATCACGGTCATACTTGAGAAAACAACCCTGACAGGCAGCAGAACTTCACTCCCCTTCTTTGATTCTACAGTATTTCAACATGCACTTACAGTAAAATGGATCGGCTGGTCGCTGCTCCTCTTCAAAGCCCTACCACATTCCCCTTCTCCCCCTCTTCTCTCGCTCCTACACACTCTCACACTTGTTCCCCCTCTCCACTGTCCTTGACCCCAGCTGGGCTTGATTTTTCCCAGACTGGCACATGGGGTTAATACAGGCCTCACTTTGATCTTGACACGCACTCACACACATACACACAGCAACGGGCAGCCTTGATGCTTTGTTGCCTTTTGAGTTCTGAGCTATTCGCGTAATGAAACAGTTGAGAATTAAAATATGCAGAATGAGTAACAACAAAAAAAGCGGATCTATGGTACGGTTGATCACTTTGTTCTCTCGCCGACTCTCTCGCTGCTTTCATTTTTAGATGCTTTTTTAGAATAACTTGTGCTCTCTTTTGACACTTTGAAAACAAAAAAGGACACATGAAATATGGCGATGAAAAGGAAAATGAGGCATCAACGGGGAGGAAGAGAAAGTTGTTTGAAGTGATGTCGTGTTGTGATGAAGAACAAGATTCAGCTCCTCAAAGGAACTGGTAGAAAAGATAACGATCCTCAAAAGCACACTTTGAAATGTATGTGTGCGTCCTTGTAGTGCCATGATCTCTGAAAATCAAATCTGATGTACTGATGTAAGTCGACTTTCTTTGTTTTTTTTTTTATCTTTTTGTCCCTCTCTGAACTCTCTCTCTGCCTGTTTTTCCTCTACATTTCCCTCTCCTGTACCCCAGCTCCGGCTCGTTCTCTTTCGTTCTTTCTTGCTCCCTCCACCACTACTGTCCCTCACTCCGACCCTCTCTTGTGCCTCACCCCCCCAACACACACCAAAACCCCTCCCCTTACCCCCACGTCTCTATCCATTAGGGACTTAAAAGCGTTAAAGTGCACAAAAACAAAATCTTTAATCCCCTTGGTGTCATGTTCAACACACACACACACACACACACACACACTGTGTCTGTCCCTGTTTCCCTGTCTATACATCAATCTTTGACACAGGGAAACTTTAATCTATAATTTTTTTTGCCATGTCACATAGACGTGAGTGCACATGCATATGTACTGTCTGTGTCTCTGTCAGTCTCGTACACACACACACACACACACACACACACACAAACGCATGCACACTTTAATCACTTTGTGTCATGTCAGGAAAGGAATGTTTCCCAACCCAGAAGCCCTTTGATACCCGGCGTCCCCTCCCTCATCCGTCTTTCCCTCTGTCTTCCATCAGGATCTGCTCTGCCTCTCTTTCCCTGTCTCTCCACGTCTGTCTCTTCTATGTTTGTAGACCATCTTTCACACACCGACACACAGCTCGTTTCATCCTGACTGAAGGTGCGGATGTTGGAGGGAGCCAGTAGCTGGAATGCTCGCTGTTTCACTGTAACACATTGTTTCCTGCTCACAGGGCTGTGATAATAGCAATTAGGCCAGCGTGTCCCAATTTAGCAACCAACTAGTTGGGATGAGGGGGCCAATGGAGAAAGGACAGTGTGTGTAAGGTTGTAATTGAGGGTAAACCCTTCTAATCCTAGTGGTAGCCATGCCATCTTCTATTTTTATACACCTCAGTCATCATCTTGTCTGATTGGTTTGACTGTTTTTTGAATATTTTATTTGACCTGTGAAATGTGTCAAAATGTCTCACAAACTCTGTTTTGCATTCTTCTTCAGAGGTTAGTTTGCATAACAAACTCATTTGATCAACTACAGAAGAGCTGTTGCAGAAAAGATTAAAATAAGTTTCATGCATTATGCCAAAGTGACAAACATCTAAGTCTCCTATTAGTTCTAAAATCTTAGTAACAGGGCCATGATTTAAAGATGGAACAAAATAATTCTTATCAGAGTCTGTTAATATTAGAGAAGACCAGAGTGACTCCTGGAAAAAAATAATTATGAAAGTCACTTTTAGGAAAAAGTTTAGTGTCCAAGGCCTTTTTGGAGTCAGTATCTAGTGAGCATCAGTGGTATTACACTTCAGGATACTTGGCATTGGCTTCACTTCTAAGACAGCTGTTTTAATGTCTTAATGGCAGCTGTCCACTGGTTTGAAGAAACAGATGAGAAACTAAACAGTGAACTAATGTGGACAGGGCCTTTTCTTTCTGATCATCCTTGAGTTGCGTCTGGTCCCTTTTTAAAAGGTCAGAAAATGATAATCCACATCGCTGTCAGGATGGCTGATGAAAGCAGAGGATCATGGTCACAGGTCTGCTTTGGTCTGGTCTGGATCATGAAGGATCCAAAGATCCAGTAACAGTTCAATGCAGCTGATGTTGTTGATTGACTTAGACCAGGTAAACCGGCCAGTCTGAGGTCGTCCAATTCCAATCAGACATTACTGTCTGTTCATGAAGAGAAGGATTCTGGCAGTTATTGATGCTACTGGATGCCAGACTGCCTTAGATTTACAAGAGTCTGAGAAAATATTAACTTAATGTTCGTTTATTTAATAGTGATGTGTGATTAGGGGAATAAAATGTGTAGATTAGACTTTCTTTTCTGGCACAGTGCTTATAAACTCCTGTAGGTTTTCGAGTTTCTGTTCAACAGCTAAAAAATGAAGTGGTGCGTGTTATATTCTCGTACCATCGTTTTGGCCATGGGAGTTTTTTTTTTTTAAACCACCATTGCGCACATAAAAACATCTGACAGGACTTGGACAGAAATAAAGTTATTCAAGTTTTACTCACATTAGATGTAGTCATGTATATCCATTCTTATGTAAATTCACTCAAATGAAATAGCCACAAGTAACATCAAGTAATGAAAAGATGACATTGTCTGGTGACCAAAATAAGAAGGCAGTGGCACTGAATAAAAAGGCAGATTTCTTATTTTAAACATTTGATGAAATCTAAGTCAACAAAATACATAACACGTCTTGTCATTTTTACAATTTTTTTTTTATATTTTAGTGAGGAAATGTTTTGTGTTTCTCCAAACCTGTGGTGTGGTCCACTACTTTCCACTGTAGGTAATCCACTATCTATGGAGAGGATCCTCATACAACCCCACTTAAAAAAAATCCAAACTAACTCTAAACTTCCCCAGAGCTCTGTACAGTCCAAAACCTGAAGAATTACAACAAAATGAAAAAAGCCTCACAGACACGAGCATGGCTTGCCTGCCTGTCTGTCTGTGTTTCTGCCTCATAATTGTACGGTTGATAATATCTGCTTGAGACTGGTCCATTATAACCATTAAGAGTATCACTGGAGAGGAGTGTTGTGCTTCAGGGGTGAAAGTGTTTTCACTAACCATTTGATTGGCGCTCATTTTGTGGTCTGCTTCAAAGAACCATGGTTACTCGTTCAGATCCCAGAGCAATGAATCATCTTCAAAAATGAACTTGACTCAGGCTTGGATGTGGTGGCTACACTTGGTTTGCGTGTAGTAGGAGGCAGTTTTGTTTGGTATTTTCCGTGTTTTGCAGAAATTGTGATGTGTGCCAAACATTTTTAAAGGCTTCTGTTTACTCTCTCTCTCTCTCTCTCTCTCTCTCTCTCTCTCTCTCTCTCTCTCTCTCTCTCTGTCTCTCTGTCTCTCTCTCTCTCTCTCTCTCCTCTCTCTCTCTCTCTCTCTCTCTCTCTCTGTCTTGTCTGCAGGCCAACCTGTTTCCTGGTGCGCTAGTATACTTGGGGTCTGATGCTAAGACAGGTTTGTGTCTTTTCAGTTCCTGTCTTTCATATGAATTAGATACTGGTGTATTACTTAGGAATGCAACATAACAAAACAGCGGTTTACTTTGTGTGTGTTTTCTCCACAGGCTGCTGGTTAAAGAAGGAACTGCTACAGTTCTCTGTTTCGGCTTCACAAGCAAATGAGTCCATTGCGAGGTATGTGTAGACACACGTGTGTGTTTTAAATGTGCGTTTAGTTGTGTGTGCACTTGGGTGTGTATGTGCACTTGTATCCCGCGGCAACCAGCTTATTTTCCTGTCACAAAGCTGTCATCATTGGAATCCCTTTGAGGTTCTGCCTAAACAGCAGGTGCCCCCATGCGCCCTCATTTCCTCCACGCACGCACACACATGCACACACACACGCACACATAAACATACCTACACACATACACACACAAAACATTTTTCCAGTCCTTCTAAAGATAGAGGCCATTTCCCAAATGTGACCCCCACCTGTTATCCTCTGCTTCTTTAACAAGGTCATCACTCCTCTGTTTTAGATCTTTATCTCACATAACTATTTAATTTCTGGCTCAGCTTCTCTGTCAGCAAAATAATGCAGCTTTAAGTACATACACACATTCCTTAAGAAAACATGAAAGAGCAGCCTGAAACTCTCAAGGAAAACCTCAAGCACAAGATGTCAGTCCAATCAGTTCATGTTCTTATGGTAACTGTCCTTTGTGACCCTCCGCCTCCTCCTCAGCTGCATGTTTCCACCCCCAACACCTTCATCCAGCTCTTTGGGCTCAGAGGAACATCAGCCCCCTCCAGAGATGAAGCCAGACACTAGTGGGTCTGCACAAGAAGACTCATCTGCTCACAGCCAGGCTGCTAAACCCACCAGATCTGACCCCGGGAAGGTGCCTAAGTGGCTAAAGCTTCCAGGTGAGGACAGGTGTATTACTGCTTTTTTATTACACTTAAAGTTGCATATGTTGAAATGAGAGGGGAAATGCACACCCCTGCAGCTTTCTCCTCTCTGCTCAAATAAAAATATAGATGACCTCACACCTCATCACACCACAGTGGAAATGATGACACTTCCCCGAGCTTCTGCGTCACAGACTGGAGCAGTAGAATCACACCTTCATCTTAACAGCAATTAACAATTACATCAATCGTGCATTTAAACTCCCTGAGACTTACCTGAAAACCTATGAAATGGCCAGAACCTTCATCACATGGTTGATTTCTCACACTCTGAAACTATAGCCAACAGTTGGTGCAGAAACTTAGTTTCCTGTCACTGGAATTACAACATGTTGAAAGGTAGTTATAGACAATTTCCCAATGATGCTAAAGCTTTAAATTGCATATGGAACAGTAGTTGCACAATTAACTATTTAAATATTTTGTGCATAAATACTTTTAAAAATAATGTATATTTTCAGTGCTAGATATATATGGTATCCCTCGCCTCACCCTCCACTACAGTTTCCAGTAAATATACAAAAATCCATTATTGGAGTCAGTGTTTGCTCTGTTCATTGTGGGCTTTTTAGTTGAGTGGATATTAACTCTGGGTCACAGTCTATATTACAAAATCCAAGTGGCCTCTAAACGCATGCATGTATGTGTGTGTGTCTCAGGAATCACACAAAATCCGGAAAGAGCTGACTGCTGCTGTTTGGCATACTTATGAATTTTTGGTCAAGGAAGACAGTATCAAAAACAGCAAGTTGATAGGACTAATATTTTGGGAAATATTTGTAATTTTGGAATACAATAGCCTTACAATCATGTTGCTATGCCCACAACGCTTTGGTAGTGACTGCTGGACAAATGCGGTACAGGATGCACGAATACACAACAGCATAAAAACTACCACATCTAGAACCTGTGGATCCCCATGGAGAGGCACATGCTAGTAAAAACATAATGGGTGACGGTAAAGCACCTTAACAATGGATGATACCAGACACAGGTACATGATGAAACAACATGGTGGACCCCTGCTCCATCTGTAGATACAAACAGCTCACTCTAACATAACAAAAACACTATGATTTTTATGTTCAGCTGATTATCCACAAACTAAAACATATTTATGAATATCATTACAGTTATTCTGTAGAGTTCCATAAAGCCCCCTAAAGCGTACACACTGCACCTGTGGCCTCTTACACACTGCTGCCACTTCTGTTCCGACTGTGTTTCCATGGTAATGCTACGCGACTCTTGTAGTAATATACATACGCTATACAGCCACGTAACCAGATAAACATCAGTTAAAAGCTTAATAAAACCAATTTTCTGAAAACTGAACACAACTCAAACAGCAAGCACTTAACATGTCCAGTGTGACAAACTTTGCAGCGCTAAGCAGATCCAGTAGTACAAGTATTATGTCTCTACTGCTAAAACTCACTGAATGAGCCAAAGAAGTGCAAAAATAAAGGTTGCGTCATGAAGAAATGGTGGAGTATTTTGTTTGACCTTTGCTGTTTTCCGATCATTACCTGGTTTTATATGATTGAAGCTTCTGGTATCGGCTAATACATTGTTTTGTGTTGTGTTGAAATGATTCCGACTCAAAATGAATGGCCCAGAGCTTAACTGGTTTAAGATCTCCTTTTGGTATGTTAGCACACAAATACCTGTCTCTGTTGTTCCTATTTTCTAATAGGAAGTCTGAGGCACTGTGATTTTTTAGATATTGCTGTTCCAAGTGGAAGAGTCTGTGGAACTCACAAACCAAACTATTAGACTGAATTATGGCTCACCTTAATGGCAGTTATCATCGTCATGATGATGCTCAGTTTATCCCATTTAATTTCAGTTTCAGTGTCAGTCATTCACCTCCTTCAGCACTCTGTAGCCTTAAACTGGACTTCTCTAAACCACAACTCTGGTGTACATTTCAGACATTTCATTTCCGTTGCAGAGTAAGAAGCTGAGTAATGTCTGAGTATGCATCCACATCAGTAATTTATGTTACCCTTGCATTGTATTTCCACATCACTGGTGCATATTGAATATGTATTTGCTATGATTAAAGGTACCTCATTGGCCACAACAGAAAAGGCTTTCTTTGTTTTCCTGTGTTGACATGCCACAGTGTAACATCTTAATCCTCATAAAATATACATGTTTGCATACATTTTAATGTTGTGACTGGACAGTTTTGATGTTGTCATGAGTACAACACACCTGTTTTAATATTCACTAGAGGAACATCTTATTACTGTCGTTCCAGAAATATATCAGTACAGCTAAAATCCTGTTGACGGGCAGCAGGATAGATAGTTTGATTAACTCCTCCCATAACCGGCAGCTAAATTTATTGATATATTTTGCTGTTGATTTAATGATAAACTCATGTCTCCAGTCACAGGAGACTTTTTGGCTTTTGTTGATCACAGATGAACAGCAGCAATTTGAGAAGGTGGGTTTCATTTGGATTGTGTGGACCGAAGTCTGATTGACAGCTTTCATATCAGCCGAAATAAAGCAAACCAAATGGGACAAAGCAAACAAACAGATCAAGTGTGAAAGAATCATCACAGACTCACCAAAACAAAACAAAAAAAAGTCCACTCTCCATCCTCTCTCCTCAGAGATCAACTCCTCTCATTTCTCTTATGCAGAAGGGACAAAAGGCTTCAAGCCACTCAGCTTTTGTTGTGGTAAACACATGCATACAAAGTCCAAAAACCACAGTCAATAGGAAATGGCCTTTTGAAAGCTGAATTCCTTGTGACTCAGAAGATAAGGATGCATGTTAGGGTGAAGCAATTAGTTCAGGATGGTCACCCCCTCTGGCTCAGGAGACCACTACAGACAGTTAAGGCCCAGGGAGGGAGGCTGCTCTGGGCCACATCACACGGTCCGAACCCCTGTGGTCAGCCCCAGCACCGCGCTTTTCTGTTGTTCTATTGTGGTCACCGTATTGATGTTTTTGTTTAGAATATTGCTCCCTTTTCTCCCCCGCTGCCTTGTTTGTGTTTTTGTGTGCGTTTTATTTCTGGCTGATCTCTGTGTGTGTCCATGGGCATCTCTTAAGAAAGTTGTGGCTGCTTTCTCTTTCATGAGGAAAGTTAAAAGCAAAAGGCAGAGGGGAGGGGGAATGAATCAGGAGTTATAGAGTCCATGTGTGGAACCTTACAGAGGACTTATTAGAAATACATGCCCAAGTGTTTTGATGCACCCTGAACAAACAAAATGGCACAAGATTGGAGCTATTGTACTTTGAGTGAACAGTCCACTGGTGACCTGCAGGCACAGCCATATAATTATTTTAATCATGATTTTTTTGACAGTATGTTTAGTATGTTTTTTCTTACACTTACAAAGAAAAAACAGCATCTCAGTCATTAAACCATCTCCAGGACTTCCTGAAAGACACAATGAAATAAAAAAAATTGTGTTTCATTACCTCAAATCTACCCATTCCTCCTTGTCATCCACAGTATCTGACAGGTGCATGTATTTTACAGGGGTAATAAATGGTCTTCACATCTTTTCAGACATCTCTTGTTTCCATTGTCTGCCATGTGTCACTTTTTCTGAAGGAAAACTTAAACACTTGATCTGTTCCTTTCCCAGCTGGTGTTTTTATTTAATCCTTTGATTTGAACCGATCTGATCAGGATCTTTTTCCACAGATAGATGTAGACACACTCCTTACATGCTACATTTACTTAATTAAAAAGATATTTACATTTCACAAGCAGAAATACAGTTTTTGTGTCTTTTCGTAACCTTCTCCACCCTTATTGATCTTCTTAGTGCTGATGGGATATATTGCCTGTCAAATGTTGTACAGGATGTTCGAACAAAAACATATGCTTGTATCACCATAGATTTTTTATTAAATACATATCCAGTGTTTTACAAAAGTACCTGCTATATAGGAAGTGGCATTATTATAAAAGTAAATGTAACTTACACTTAAGGGCCACTTCATTAGATTTTTCTGGTCAATAATATCTAATAGACCAATCAAATGGGAGCAACTCCATACATTTCAGCCTGCACATGTGGTCAAGATAATCTGCTGAAGTTGAAACAAGCATTAGAATGGAGAAGGAAATTGATCAAAGTGATTTTGAGTGTGGTGTGGTTGTTGGTATCAGACTGAGTTTTCAGAAATGGCTGATCTACTGGGATTTTCATGCACAATCGTGTCTAAGATTTATAGACACTAATCTGAAATTTAGAAAATGAGCAGCAGTTCTCTGGGTGAAAATACTTTGTTGATGTCAAATGAGAAAAACATGAATGATTTGAGCTGATGGAAAGTAGCTAAAAAATACGGCAACGGAAAATAACCACTGTTTACAACTGAACATAAGAGCATCTCTGAACGCACAACTTGAGGAGCCTTGAAGCAGATGGACATCGGCGGCATATACACACCCTGGCCACTTCATTAGGTACACTAGACACTGGCAAGGTGGAACCAATAAAGTGGCCAGTGAGTGTATTTAACAGAAACACAGTCTGAATTATGTTTCTACTATTTTTTTTCTTGTTTTTATATTAGAATGAATTGTACAATAATAGTAGATGTCAGAAGAATCTGCATCCTTAATGGCTGCAGTTAAAAAACATGGAGGAATTTGGCAAACTGCAATAACAAACAGTACTTGGACGAAAGCTGATGCAAAAACATGTTCTTAAACTGCACAGTGCTGATTAGAGCAGATGTTTTAAAACATCTGGCTATAGTGAGCGCAGATATCTCTGGTTCCTCTCAGCTTGAATTAGTCATAGCCATTTGCTTCAGCTTGGATGTTATAAGTTAAAATCTGTACGTATACTTTTACTTAATTTTAATATCTGTGCACTTAATAGGTGTTTTGTGTTTCCTGAACAGGTAAAAAATAATCTGCTGGTGTTGTTGCTGCGTGCTGATTGGAAGACTGGCCATGACAGACATCCAACAGGCTCTGCCGCTCGGACCGAGCAGAGCACTTACACTTCGACTGCGCTTCAAGAAACAGCTGAGTTTTGTGACTGCAGTGGACTCGATCCATTCTGGAGGAAGCCTGCACACAATTAGGTCTTTAAACAAAATTGTAAGATTCATGATTGAGTAAACAGTGAATATTTCATGGCCAAAGACAGTTGATGCTTTTCATTCCGGTTAGAAGAAATAGTGCTGTTTATTCAGCAGTGGAACATGCAGAGTGAATAAAGACTGTTGTATGAAAAATTCATTGTCTTGTTTATAGTTTGCACCTTCTGTGTTTCACTTGTTTACTATAGTGGGTACTTCATGTGTGGTGTACAGGATTGTTCTGTATCATAGCATCACTAATATCTGAATTCCATTTGAATTAAGAAAATTAATACACCCAAGGATTTCAATTCATACACACCTAACATAACCTGTCTGAAGGAAACAGGTGTAGCAGTTTTATTCCTGGGTTTGACAAGGTCTCAGAAAAACGGATCAGCTCATCTTACTGAATCCAGAAACACAGTCCTTGTTAATTCTGGTTTGACCTTGGACCTCTACTGGAAATGGTCTGCATTTTGGGAGGGAACATTAACCTTATGTTCTTTTATGCATTTTATCACCGTCAGACTGAGTTACAGGTCATAGGGTCTGACTTCTGTCTAGTTCAGGCTAAACTTTTAGTAACATTAGCTTTTTGTTTTCTGTGCAGTTTGTAGGTGTTTTTCAAAATGCAAAACCTCAGTCTCCATAAAAACAATAATGTTAAAGTGAGAATTAATTGAAGTGCTAATGCACTGTCACCCAGAAAGTTGGAATAAGATATTTTTAGCTCTTCACATGAAATGATTGTGACAATGTGATTTATTCTTGATAAAGTGTAACTGGGACTCGGTATACAATCATTACATCTGGTCAAAGGTGATTACTGAAGTGTATAAATAGGAATAAAAAGAGTAATGTGTCTGAAAAGAAAATTATTCCAGCTTAATGGGCAACAATGTATTTAAACAAAGATATAATGGCAAAATGCTAACATTTATACATATATATACACACACACACACACATATATATATATATATATATATATTTTTTTTTTTTTTTTTTTTTTTTTTTTTTTTTTTTGGTAACCATGACTTTAGTAAAGAGTCCCATGAAAAAGTGGAATAAAACACCTTTTTGATATGACAAACTGTAAACTCTGGGGTCTGAAGGTACCCCGAGAGTGGGATTAGGGTTCAAAAGCTGCCATCTCTAAACTACAGAGACCACAGGACACTGTTCAACTGTTCATTCATTCAGCCCCTGCCTCTCACATGTTGCACCGTTCCACAGGTACTGTTCAACGGGCAGCGTATGGCCACATTTTCACATGTGGTCATTTTTGCACACATTTACAACACGTTCCTCCGTCGTATCCCCAGCTGCCCCTTCAACATCCACTCATTTAGCTGCAGGAATAACTTCAAAAAGAGGCTGAACACAGAGGGGAGTAGGATTCAGAGTGTGTGTGTGTGTGTGTGTGTGTGTGTGTGTGTGTGCGTGCGCATTCCATCCACTTGTCAGACACTACACATTCACTATGTATCCCTCTTGCAAATTAATTACTTCCAAATGCCCCTGGAGTCTTTGATGCCAAATAAAGCCAAGGACATTGAGAGCGGCTGTTTGCATCAGTTGTGTGTTATGGAGGGAAGATGAATTCACTATTACAACTATACAACCAGATTTTTTCCCCCTAAATCTACTCAACACAGAAAAACTACAGAACACATCAACAACTATTTTCCAGATGAGATTTATTAACCTTTGCATAATTTGCCTTTAATTTACTTTACTTTTTCAATGGACAGTTCTGGACAGTCAAAGGCTGATTTTAGGCTAGATTTCATGACGGGGGGGGGGCTTGATGAGACCTGAACCTGGACCTGGGATGATAATTTGCGACAATAGCACTCCCTAGTGGCTGAAAACAACAGACGGTTCCTCAAGAGATCTAATTCATAAGATATTTTTCAGTGCCTTTGTGGTTCATCATAGATCTTATGTGGATTAAATGATTTCAACAGTAAAGATTATCTAAATAGAGCTAAATAACAGAATGTAAATAATTAAAATAAATGAAAAGTATCTGGTCCATCGAGTGTAGACACAGACATGAACACAAATGACCAAATGACAAATCACGACACCTATGATAACTTAAAAAATGACATTTCCATGCAAGTATGGTTATACTCGCAATTCAGAGTCACTCTTTTACCAAATCCAAGATGTCTGAATCCTAACATTTAACAAAGAAACTGAAAAAAATAAAGGGAGAAAATCACTGAACCGTTATTCACACATATATTTAATCAAGGAATTTAGGTTCTCTTCGGTTAAAGAAACACGAGAATTATTCATACATACACTATTAAACAGTCATGTGCCATAACCTGCAGATGGAGACAGAGACCTGAGGACCAGAGTGCAGCGGCCTGTTCAGTGAATGGACTAATAAAAATATGAATGAAATAAATAAATACACGTCTGAATACACGTCTGAACTGGGAGCTCTGATTGCCAGTGTCATAATCATACACATAAACTGAATGAGGTACACAGTAGTCTAGGCAGTGTGACATTTGCCTCCATATATTTGTATAATACCTTGTTTGCTGTCAAATTCATATCAATTAATAGTGAAAAACAAGCATTAGAGAAGGATCATAAAAAAGCAGTGTTTGGAGTGTTAACTTGTGGATCTTTGAACCACAGTAAAATTCAGCCTCGTCTCTAGCTGTAACAGGTAGTTTTTGTTTTTTTTTTCATCAAAGCTTTCACAGAACTTCAGAAGATTATTTGTCCAACACAAAGTGACCGCTGGACATAGTTTATTAATTTATTATTTAGCAGCTATGCTTTCAGTGGTTCAGTGAGGACTAAACCCAAGCTTAAAGGAGATTGAATATTAAACACACTGAACTTTTAAGAAGTTCAGTGTGTAATACTCTGTGACATCAGTGCATCTGACCTCACTAGTCCCTCATTAGCGCTTCCATAAATGTGTTTAATGCACATTATGAAATTTTAAGGAAAGAGAAAATTAAAACACCTCTTTCGAATAAATTCTGACAAAGTAAACATTTAACTAATGGGAGTGATCAGATTTTTGCTGTGTCTTCATGTATGAAAGTGAAAAATATGTGTAGTACAAAAGTCGGTGTGGACCCTCCATTATAGTGTGTGTGTGTGTGTGTGTGTGTGTGTGTGTGTGTGTGTGTGTGTGTGTGTGTGTGTGTTGTATTTTTTAACCCTTAAAGACCCACAACTATTTTCAGCTTCAAATGACTTTTTCTTGTTGCCTTTTCTAATTTATCATCATTTATTATAATATTATCCTCTGCATTTTGGATTTTTCAGTGTAATTCAGGTATTTTCCATCTATTTACTACTTACTATTTACTATGACTGATCATGTAGATGTTTATAAAAGCTCAGAGTAAATTCAAAGGTTATTAGATTAAATCAGAAAGAAATCTCTCAAGAACTAGACAAACAATCTAGTTAACTTTTACCCCTGTTTCAGAGCAATTGTGGATGGTGACAGCCATACCTACAGCTCTGGAAAAAATTAAAAGATCACTGCAATTTCCTCTGAAATCAGCATGTCTGCATGTATGACAGCCATTCCATTCCTATGTCTGTTGAATTCCAACACAAGCACACCTTATTCTACTGAATAAACACCTGAACCATGTCTTATTTAAGAAGAATAAACCACTACTGTGTCCATCACTGTCCTCTTACAATAGGCAAAAACAGTGCTATTAGTACTGAAAAAGTAATTGGAATCAAAAAATAACTACTGAAATCTCCTGGACTTCTGCTCTGACAATGTTCCCAAACTCTGAGGACTGGTTCTTCTATCAGGACAATGCTCCTGGTCTCAGCTAGGTCAATAAAGGTGTGGATGACAGACCACCAGATGAAGACCCTGTCATGGCCAGCCCAATCTCCAGACCTGAACCCACTTTGAAAACTTCTGGAGGAAGATGGATGGTCACAAGCCATGGAACATTACTGAGCTTCTTGAATTCCTCTGCCAGGAGCTCCATAAAGTCATCCAACAGCAATGGAGGAGAGCCAAGACACGTGAAAGCTGTCATTGAAGTCAGGGTTGTTCCACCAAATACTGATGTCTGAACTTTTCCAAAGTTACAAATTAATATTGTGATGTTTGGAAATGAGTATGAACTGGTTTTCTTTGCATTATTTGAGGTGTGAAAACACCTGCATCTTTTTGTTATTTTGACCATGTGTCATGTTCTGCAAATACGTGTTCTAAATAACAGTATTTTTATTTGGAAATTGGGAGCAATGTTGTCGGTAGTTAAGAGAATAAAACAAAAATGTTCATTTTACTCAAACATATACCTATAAATGGTAAAATCAGAGAAAGTGACATTTTTGCTGTGGTCTCTTATTCTTTTCCAGAGCTGTATAATCTGGACAAAAGAGACTAAGACCCATGTGTATCATAGTCTACAGCACCACCTGTTCACAACACAATGGAGCCGAGAACATTCACTCTGAACCAGGTTATGGAAATACACATAATTAACTTTTTTTCCCCTTTTTTCCCCCCCTCCACATTTGTTTTGTTCTCTCTGGGATTTTTAGTTAAGGGGATGATTAATAACTCCAGTCCACACTCACACATAGCAGGTGATGTTAATACACCGCAACACTGGATGTCACCCATAGAAACTAGAAGAAAAAGAAGAGGAAGCCTGTTCTGACATGAAAGTCATTGTAAGAGAATGAAAACACAAGCATTCTCATTTTGAGGTGATTATCTCTCACACTGGACTTTTAGTTAATAGTAAAATAGCTCAACGTGTGCTGAATATTTATGCAAACATTTTACTAGATGTTAACATAACGTGCTGCACACTTTTAATACCCCTCGGCCAAATATAAGCTTCTGTTGAAGGTTACTGCCCTATAGTTTATATTAGACTGTCTTTGTGTAAAATTTATGATATACATACTTATATCTGAAAGTACTCAGATATTATACCTGCAAATGGCACAAGGCTTTTTGACCTTGAAAAAGTAGGTCAAGGTCACTTATTTTCAATAGGCTTCTGCTTCATGCCCAGATGCGTCCACAGTATAAATTTGGTGCAGATATCTCAATGCATTCTTCAGATAATGCAGTTATGTCATTGAATGGACAGACAGACAGACAGACAGACAGACGACAAAACAGTTATAATACCCCTTGGGCCAGAAGTTGGCCAAAAAACGACATGTCAGTGTTGGGTGTTTTTTGCTTCCCCCCAGTGGCCAAAAATAAAACTAACAATTCTTCATAACAGGGGTGTCTAACACGTGGCCTCAAACTGGCCTGCCAAACATTCCAACGTGAATTTGCAACATGCAGAAATTACAGTGGTGTGTCAAAGGTGTCAAACTCATTTTAGCCTAAGTGGGTCAGACCACTAAATTAATAGCATCATGGCCTATAAGTAATGACAACTCCAAAATCCAAACTCTGAAAATTTGAACAATATTATCAGACTTAGACTCAGTTTTATTGTCATTCGATCAATGGTACATGATACATGAATGAAATGTAATTACCCAGGTCTCAGTTTTAGCATAAGAAGATAAAGAATCAAATCTAAAATAGAATATATAAACGGTAAGTCGGGTCGAAAAAAACTATAATAAAAAATAAAAAGACATGCACTGATAGGTTAATCGGTTAATCTAAATTGCCCATAGGTGTGACTGTGAGCGTGACTGTTTGTCTCTATATGTCAGAACTGGTGACATGTCCAGGGTGTACCCCGCCTTCGCCCATAAGTAGCTGGGATAGGCTCCAAGTGACCCCCATGACCCTAGTGAGGTTAAGAAAATAAATGAATGAATTATAAAAAATATGGGAGGAAAAAAAATTGAAAAGAACAAAAAAAAAACAGGAAGAAATTCTTAATATGTACAAAATCACAGTATGGAGCAAAAGTCCAGTTAAAGTGGTGGTGCATATAGCAGCAGCATGAGCAACAGCAACAGTGAATAAAGTGTCAGTTGTTGCCAGTTTCTAAATGTTTTGTGCCTTTGGAGATCCACTGACATCTGCAATGTATATGTATAAATGATAAGATGGGTATGATATTGCTAAAATTACCTTTTTTTTCTGTAGAAATTTCAGTTTGTTGATGGTTGTTTAGGTTATTCACATTTTTTTATGAAAGGATAGTTTGTAAATATAAACACTGTCATCATTTAATGCAACTTTTTTTTTGCACTAAAACAAAGAGAAAATTTGGTGCTATCATTATTTATAGGTTATTATGTTATTATTTTACTGAATACACTTGAGATCATTTTGGGCTGGAGGTGCCCGCTGAACTAAAAGGAGTTTGACATCACTGATTCATGAGCTCTGATGTTAGGATGGTGCTGCTTCAGAGGTTTGGTTGTTGTTTTTATCTGTCATGTTGGCTACAGACCTGAACAAGTTCATAAAGTAGGGATGAGAATAAAATTTATAATAATTAAAAAAAAAAAAAAACCACAGTATCTAAATGTGCTTAAAATACCTTTGCATGCATGGCCGGACTATAAACAAAACAATGCATAATTACTACTGTGGGTCATTTAAATATTTTGTGTTCAACCAGTGACTCCAAGTTTTTGTATTGTATCATCAGCTGATAAAACAAATAAAGATAAAGTAAAAAAAAAAATTAATAAATACATTCCTTTGCATGTATACTGCCACGTGTAGGCCTTCATCTGCGCACTTGTTTTCACATCATGGCTTCAGTCCTCTCATTTCAGTCTGTTATGCGTCTCCACGCCCAACCACATGTACACATCCCTCCAACGTTCATCTGTTGACGGCCCTACCCCAAATAACTCCCATTCCAGTCTGACTGACCAGCAGCACCCCCTCCTCACAGAGAGAGGGAGGAACGGTGACGAAGGAGACAGTGTGTCAGAAAGAGTGTGATCGAAGAAAAGTAGGAAGATGTAAGTAAGAAGTAGGAGGAGGAGGAGGAGGAGGAGGGCTGCTGATGGTGTCTTTAACTCCACTGACCACATGGTTTCCCCCCGTGGATGTTTACAGCAACCGATCCAAATTTCACATGGAGCATGGACCAGATCGCTATAGCTAAAAGATCAAATTGGGACAGGTTCTACTGTACCTGTTGACACAGCTGGACATCTGTAAGAACCCACACCTTCTACAAGATTTACAAGTTATCATCAGAGGGAAAACAGCCGACTTCATCAAAACCAGGACTGTCACATGGGAATCCAACCTTGCTTTCTGGAGGAGCACACAGTAGTGAGTCTGGATATTTGTAGATGTTGAGTCAGTGTCATCTCTCAGAGCTCTTACAGATGAGAGATTTCACTTTCTGAGATGCTCTGATTCACCAGCACAGAAATAGAGTATTAGAAAGTCCCAACAAAGTCAGGAAACGCAACAGAGTGAATGAAAGGAAAGTGACCCTGGAGAGTTCAGCTAGACCTAAGTGGCCTTTTACCACACAGGGTGACAAAAGCACTCTGAAACAGCTGAACCCCCACATATATGACCACACATTTGTCAAAACAGAAGAAAGAAGATAGGCTTTTGAAGACAGCAGTGCTTTTCGAGACTGTTCCGAGACTGCACCGTGAATCTATTTAAAGGGCTGAAAAGCAAAAGTGGAAGTGACTGAAGAAAGGTCACACACAGAGGTAAAAAGTGACACTTGGACTCATGAGAGAGGTGAGGTTTTCTTTGACAAACTTGGTAGAGACACTGACGGAGGAAACACTTGGATTAGACTCTCTGGGTGACAGGGTTACACAACCAACCTGGAGTTAAAAACATCAACTTTGAACTCAACTTCGGATCTGCGCTTTTAGTAAACAATTCTACAACCACTTAGAGGTCCTGAAGTCTTTACCACTCCACCTCACTTATGGATCCCCAGGGTGGTCCATACCTCAACAAAAGGGCACTGTGCTCACCTTTGGGTGCTGCCCGTCTCTGCCAGTTAGCTATGGGCTGTGCTGTGATTGCCATGGTAACCCACAGTGCCGGATACAGTGGCTCTCACGGTGTGTTTTGCATGGCGACATGGTGTTTCTGCTTTGCCATGTCTGTGGTGGTGTTCTTCCTAGATGCAACCCGTCTCTACAGCTGCCTCCCTGTTTCCTGGGATAATTTCACAGTCACGTGTGCTGCATTTGCGACACTCCTGTAAGTCACATCTTTACTTTTGGCTCATGATCTTCAGTTCAATGTGGTGTCTTAGTGGAATGAAAATAAGACGTTTAGAGAAAAGTTAAAGTGCAACTACAGATTCAAATTTTATGCAATAAGCCGCCCCCCTTCCTTTCAAAAGCTGTATCTTTTCATGTCCTTCCTTATAATCTCACTGTGCATGCTGCCTGGATGTTTTCACATTTAACTGCTGGATGTGGAATCTTTTTGCTCATCTAAATTCTGAGTAAAAAGTCAAGAGTGTAAGATTTAGGAGGGTCTAATTGCAGAAATGAAAAAAAAAAAAAAATCATAATTATGTTTTCATTAGTGTATAATCACATGAAAATGAAAATCACAGTGCTTTCATTAACATATAATGGGCTGTTTATGTCTACAGAGGGAAAAGGTTGCCTCCATGGAGTTCTGTGTTAGGCCACCATGTTTCTACAGCAGCTCAGAACATATTCCCTTTTCATAGCTGGTGGCATCCATCGTTAAAATGCATCATCGCCACTTACTTTGTTTGAGTGTGGACCAGAGATATTAAACATTTAATCATCTAACCCACAGGTGTCAAACATGCGGCCCAGGGGCCAAATCCAGCCCGCCAAAGGGTCCAGTCCGGCCCTTGGGATGAATTTGTGAAATGCAAAAATTTTACTGACAATATTAACAGTCCTTTTAGTTCAGGTTCCACATTCAGACCAACTCAATCTCAAGTGGGTAGGACCAGTAAAATACTATCATAATAACATATAAATAACGACAACTTCAAATGTTTCACTTTGTAAATGTAAATATTTTCATATATTTACACTAAAACAAAGTATAATTTTGCAACAAAAAAAAAAGTGAATAATCTGAACAAATATGAACAGCCTGAAATGTCTTAAGAAAAGTAAATACAATTTTAACAATATTCTGTCTTTTATTAAATGTTTTGTGTGTTTGTAGATCCACTGTGATCTGTAAGTTATAATGTACATTTGGAAATGATAAACTGAAGCATGATATTGTTAAAATTACACTTATTTTTTCAGTTTGTTCATGTTATTCACATCTTTTGAAAGGATAGTTTGTAGATGTAAACCTTTTCATAATGTAAATTAACTTTTTTCGCACTGAAACATAGAGAAAAGTTTGGAGTTGAGATTATTTATATATTATTATGTTATTATTTTACTGGTTCGGCCCACTGCAGGTCAATTTAGCTGAATCTGGTTCCTGAACTAAAATGAGTTTGACACCCCTGACTTAACCCCTGACTGAGGAGCCCAAAAGAGACTAAACCAACACTGACTATTTCTATTTGGTTTTTGTAGCTGCCATAGGAGTGGACTGGAGATTGAAAGTACAACTGTTGTACGATTTATAATGGTTGTGGTTTACCCAATTTACTGGAGCCCTTTGAACGCCACCAGTTCATAGACCCTCCCTACAATGTTCATGAAGTCATAAGCATATTACTTGTGCCAAAACAGGTATGCTACATGTCATTAGAAGGCTTTGATTCTCCATATTTTTGCTATTTGGGTATTTTTATGAAAAAGTACTAAAGTCAAGACATACAGTACGTCTAGGAGTTTTCAAGTTCCTTTAGTTCAAGGGTGAGTCAGTTGTGATTAAAGGAGGAAATAGAGAACATTTCCTCATGTACAGGTCTGCAGCATCATCATGTTTAAGTGGCATTACAATTTATTCATACTGTATATATTGAAGTAGCATTGTCATTGTATCTGCATTTGCTACAATTCAAATCAAATGAAGAAAGTTATAATTCAGTGCCATTTTAACACTATGTATTTTTAGTGCAGCTCTAGACTTTTTAAGGTTAAAACGCACACATATTTTATTGGTTTCCTTGGAAGTTTGGAGAGTGACCCATTCCTTTTTTACATATTAACACGTTAATTTCAAGGCAAAAACATGATTCTTACTTTGCTGTGATTATAGACTAATTTTAGCATTATATCCCATTTCTGAGATTAGATCCTGATAAATTAATCCTAATTTTACAAAATGGGCATAATTTGGATTTGTGCTTTTATAATTGATTTAGTACAATGTTGTGTTACATTACATTACATTACAGTCCTGTATCAGTATCATTATCAGCCCCTCTGTGACTGTAGATTATCCTATTTTTCCTCCAGGTATGTGACGGCCTCAGTGGTCTACCCCCTCTTCTTTGTCCGATCTGAGTGTCCCTATGCCGGCTGTCATGTCCGGGATTTCCGCATCGCCGTCACCGTGTGCTCCATCCTGGGTTCTGTGGCCTATGGGGCTGAAGTGGCCCTGTGCCGAGCCAGGCCAGGCCAGACTGTGGTGGGCTACATGGCTACTATCTCTGGCCTCCTTAAAGTTGTCCAGGGTTTTGTGGCCTGTATCATTTTTGGGGCTCTGGCCAATGGGAGTGAGTATTCCCGTTATGGCGCCACTATCTACTGCGTGGCCGTGTATGCCTTCTGCTTTGCCCTGACCGCTGTGGTGGTCATAATGACGGTGTGCGGGAAGACCAAGGGTATGCGCTGCATGCCCTTTGAAAGGTTTGTGGTGGTGTGCACCCTCCTGGAGGTCCTCCTCTACCTCAGTGCATCAGTGGTGTGGCCAGTGTTCTGTTTTGACACTAAATATGGCTCCCCGTGGCGGCCTTCGTCCTGCCCCCGGGGGAAGTGTCCATGGGACAGTAAGGTTGTGGTGGCGGTGTTCTCCTTCATCAACTTCAGTCTGTATATGGTAGACCTGATCTATTCCCAGAGGATACGATTCGTCCCCTCACGTCTGTCCACAAACTCACGAGTTTAACATTAATGGATCATCATCAGGCATCACTGGCTGAGCAGGTTTAAGTTCAGCTTCACTGGGTTTATCTGTGTATTTTGCATTTTTTACCCCGTCCCCCAAAGGGGAGGCAAGGGGTATTGTTTTTGGTTTGGTTTGTTTGTTTAGTTGTTTAACATTTTAGTAGCAAAACTATTGGTTGAATTCATACCAGACTGGGTTTCTAAATTACCAGTGACCCAGAATAGATGTGATTACATGTTGGGGAAAGTAGGTCAAAGTTCAAATTTTCTATAAATTTTAAAATTCTTTTTTTCCCCATTTCCTTATAATGGCCAAAATTTCAAATCGCTATAAAAACGTCAGTTTAACTCAATTTACTTAAAACATTGCAGAGATATAGAGATTAATTTTAGACATCACTCTGCAAAATATCTAAGTGATATCTTATTTTAGAATTTTTTTGTAAAATTTTTTTATCTTTTCCTTTCCCATTTACTTATACTGGGCGAAATTTCAAATGTCTATAAAAACAGCTATTTTGTTTTAGTTCACTTCAAATTGGGCACATATATAATTTTTGTATTTAACAAATATTGAATATGGTTGACAGAGTTGATCGATGCCAAAATAAGATACAATACCTGCGAGGGGCGGGGTTTGTTGTGCCTGGCACCACTTGTTGGATATTTAATCCTTGGGGACTGTTTACGCTTTTCAGTCTTCATTTTTTGATGATTTTATTTGTGTATTTTTATTTTGTCTTTTTATTTCCAGATCAGCACCCACAGTAGGTCTGAAACACTCAACTTGTTCAGTATAAGAATATGTCATTGACTTTCATTTAAATCAGTGTACAAATGATAGAACACACGTTTTATGCTCAGCGGTATGTGACACTGCACATAAAATAATAATAATGCATTTAAATCAGTGGTGCTGCTAATTATTGACTGTAATAATTCAGCACAAAAAAATTTTGTTGTATATGGAATCATAGCAGCATGGTGACAAAAACTTTGCATTTAAAGGCATAAAATATTTAAATATTAATAAGTACTTTATATCAATAATTAGGTCAGATGTAGGTAAAAGAAATTACCTCAATAAAAGCAGAAGTTAATATTAATAAGGGCAGCATGGTGGTGCGGTGGTTCACACTGTTGCCTCACAGCAAGAAGGTTCGATTCCAACACCAGGAACCTTTCTGTGTGGAGTTTGGATGTTCTCTGTTGGTGTTCTCTCCTTGTACTCCAAACACATGCACTAGTAGGTTTACTGGTTAATCTACATTGCCCAAAGGTTTGAGAATGATTGGTTGTTCGTCTCTATATGTCCAGGTCGTTATTGAAAATGAGAATCAGTTCTCAACTAACTTACCTGGTTAAATAGAATAATGTATATCTATTTTTATAGCTACCTTATGAAAAGCACCTTTATTGTGCTTAGCGGTATGAGTGTGACTAATATTAGAACTGACTTCAATAGTTAATAGCACAGCAAACATTCAAGGAAGTCTGTAGATTTGTGCCAAAAATATAAGGTATTTGAGTTATTCTGCAGAAATGTTCACTTTGGGGATGGAAAAATGTCGTAAAGTGTGTCACCAAAAAACAGTAGACAGTTAAACATTGTCTAACACCAACGTGTTAATGATTAACAACCAAGAGCTATTTCTGTCATGACTTAAATAAATTATGAATTTTATATTATTTATATTGATTTATTTTATATACTGTATGTATGTGTGTGTGTGTATGTATGTGTGTGTATGTATGTGTGTGTATGTGTATATATATATATATATATATATATATATATATATATATATATATATATATATATATATATATATGTGTGTGTGTGTGTGTGTGTGTGTGTATGTATGTATGTATATGTATATATATAAACAAAACAAAAAAAACCTATATATAGATAGATATATAGATATAGATATAGATAGATAGATAGATAGATAGATAGATAGATAGATAGATAGATAGATAGATAGATAGATAGATAGATAGATAGATAGATAGATAGATAGATAGATAGATAGATAGATAGATAGATAGATAGATAGATAGATAGATAGATAGATAGATAGATAGATAGATAGATAGATAGATAGATAGATAGATAGATAGATAGATATGTTGTTGTTTTTTTTTTGTTGTTGTTTTTTTCGCTACATTGAATAGTTTCAGTGATATATCACCATTTATTATAATTTTATTCTCTTCATTTTAAAATTTTCAGTGAAAGTTTGGTGTTTTCCTATATTTAAGGACCTGGCATGACCAGCACAGGTACCCTTTCATTTATAAATCTACATGGGTTTTACAGGTGAATCAGTGTTGTAGAAGGGGATGATGTTTCTATGTTCATTACAGAGGGTCTGAATGCCAAAAAAGAAAGAGTTAATGCTTCTGAAAACCTGAGTAACTGCATTTTAGCAGAATCATTTAAATATATTGATATGATTAATGATTCTAAAGTTAGTTTTAGATCAATCAGTATTTTTAGTTTGCTGGCAGCTCTTTGAGAATTAATGAAAATTACATTTTACAATCAATAGCTGTCAGTTAGGGGATATCCACAAAATTATGGGAATTTGATAGATTTGTATTCAGTGTTTTCCATTCCCTAGGAACAGAATAGGTCATACCAGTGACACCAGTCTTTGGGAAATAAGTAAAGAGAAGAAAATACAATGAGTGTGAATTTAATTTCATAATAAGAGATTTTTGTAGCTTAAGTGACACACGTAAGGGACCACTATATTTATTACAAATCACATAACGTGGCAATTTATTTTAAAATGTAATTTAAATCATATAGTATATCTCATCATGTATCTTATAATGATGTACACATTTTTGTGGTTGAAATGATAGAAAATATTGTTTCCAGACAGCTCTTAACCCCTGTACATGTTTGTGGATACATGCAACTGTGTGATGTTTGGAATTCTATCAACTTAATTAAAAAAACAAATATCAACAAATTCATGGCTCAAAAGGTGTAGTTGCTTACATATGATACTGTTTTAATTTAACTTAATTTTTATGAATGAATTGTATCCCTACATTTTTTTCAAGTCTAATGAATGTCAGGTTGGGGACAGTGAATCAGACGTCTCTGTGGATTGACCCATCTGCTGCTGAGACACTCAGGCTTCCCAAGTTCAACCTGAAAAGCTCTGTGGAATGTGAATAAGAACTGTTCCCACTAAGTCCCACCAGACACACCCCACCGAGGTGACACCCCATCCCTCTGCTGACCCCTCTACCCTGTGAAAGATTGTGGGTATTCATCTAGCCTCACCAGACCAGACACCATTAAATCCCCTCAAAACAAGACTCTTAACCCTGCACTAAACCTGCAGCACAGCTCTGTAGGAGAACATCCGCTGCCTCTTTTTCAAATAACACATAAAAGCCTTAAATACTATAAATAGTTAATCTGGAATTGGAATCTCTGGAATGCTTGTCATCTGCAAATCCCACACTTGGGATCTGCAGACATCACCCTGGCTGCCAAAAATAACATGAGCTGTCTGCACTCATGCTCCAGCCATGAGACAGCATTTATAACAGGCTGGTGTCTCCTTTAGTCTAATAAAATGTAAATATCATCTCAAAAACATACTTCTCTCTAAGGGCTGGAGGAAAACATCAATATGCTTTATCAGTCAATATTGTGTTTTGTGATACTGCATTGTAAAATATATAGCCACTGGTGACTTCATAATACCTAGGAGATAAAAGTAAATGTTTAATATTTGTCTGAAATTTAGTAAAATGTTCTAAATATTTAACATAATAAGTTTAGATTTTCTGTGTGGATATTTAGATTTTAGACCTACAAAAGCTCCACGACTTAGCAAAATAATATTTGTATATTTAAAATTTTTTTGAGGGATTGAAATTTACTCAATAATATTGTAAAGTATAAGTAATTAAATATCAGTCTGTTGGCGCAGATCATTTCCCACTCTACTCAATGATGTCCCTCATGAGGTGAATTTCTATAAACATGTTAAATGTACATTTGGAAAAGATCAGAAAATATTTATGGAAACAAAATTTTTATGGGAAAAATTCAAGAAAACTTCTCCGATTCTTCAGGTTTTTGGGGGTTTTTTTGGTTCCATTATTTTTTTCTTCTTCTTCTTTTTTTTTAATTGCACATGGAAACACCATCTTTTAGATAGATTCTGTCAAATGTCCCCCCCAAAAAACTGTGAGGATACAATATTATTCCTCTGTCATCATGTAAAAAGACATCACAGCCATTCTAGACACAAACAACATGACAGAGTTCCACTTGTACTTTGTTCAACTTGCCTCCTGCTGACAACTGCTGTTTTTTTTTCTCGCTCCAAAGCAGTTTATGCAAACACACATAATTCACTTTTCTGTTCTTTTTTTTTTTTAAGTTCACTTCAAATTTACCAGATGTTTATGGAGACAGGAAAAGAGTTTAAAAAGTTTATAAAAAGGGTTTAATCATCTAAATCGAATATGATGTATAGAAACTAGCGTGCAGCCACAACATTTATTAACCCTCTGGTATCCCGTCCAGCAAGGCCCTTACTGCACACCAAGTGTGCCTTTTTGGCACACTTGTGGAATAATGTCAAAAAAAAATTTCATACACTTTGTTTTTAATTCTTTTACACTTTTTTCTATTTCTTCAACTTGAGCCATAAATAAAAATACCAGATACTCAAAAATTGTCACATTTTTTAACCCTTTAGATGCCGTGTTTGTAATGTGAACAAACTATTTCTTGGGATGCAAAAAAACCACAAAATATTAATTTTTTTCAGTATACTACATAAAAAGTGGATCACATATTATTTGATTTTTGCAGCCTGGCATATGTCAATGAATAACTCCAACATTGGTTAATTTGCATTATTATTTTTGGCGCAAGGTCAAATGTTCAAAAATACTAGCATCTGTCACCAAGTGTGCCAAAAAGGCACATCTATAAATCAAACTATTAAATATTATATATTGATTTATTTTTCTGCTCTAATTTGATTTTATTTTTGTAACTCAAAGTCAGCCCTAATCATACATATCAAATGGAAGTAATAGTGCGTTTTAGGCACACTTGGAAGACAGATGCTAGTCTTGTAATTTTCTTTTGTTTACAATGTGCAAATTTTAACTGGTGGCCAGAGTTTTAAAGATCATGCAAAAATGAACAACTTTTGAATTCTAACTTTATTGAAATTGTGAAAAATAACATGAAGTTTTTTAAAACGAAGTGTAAAGTGTGCCTAAAAGGTGCACCTGGATACTGGAGGGTTCATCAAAGTATTATCACACATTAAATTAAAAAAAAAAAAAAAAAAAGTTAAATATAAAAAGATGTATTTAAAAGATTTATTTATCTTAAAACTGAGCAAACTGTGTCTGTTCCTTTTTCTTAAAGCTTCTTTAGCCTACATTTTTACTCAGGTTTTGCACATACTTAGATATTTCACTTAGACCTTGACAGTTTTCCTCCAATCAGGTTAAAAAAAAATCACAGTGGTTAATTACATTGTGGAACCCTTTAATTTTTTTTTGTTTGTTTGTTTGGTTTTGTGACATCTTATACCTTTGTTATATGTCTCAGTGCTTGTCTTACTTTTTCTGTATGTTTGAAAGACTCAATAAAAATACACTGATAAGAAAAAAAATTACATTAGTGTTTATTTACTCATGGTTTTTCTTCACCTCTACCATGTTCTTTTATCATTACATGTTGTCAGGTTGAACCTACATTGGAGTGCAGCTGCAGACTGACGCCTATCCTATAAAAACAGATCAGCATTGGTCTGTGCTTGATCATTGTTGATTGTATTTATCAATAGTCTGATAACAGTCAGAGAGGAGAAAATCAGCTGATACTCATGTTCAGATGGTAGATCGGTCAGCACAACCTACAACACACTGATTGACCATAACATTATGACCAGTAACAGGTGAAGTGGTCATGATATCGATTACCTGGTTACAATGCCACATGTTGGAAGTTGGAATATATTAGGTAGCAAATGAAAATTGAATCCTCAGATTCTTTGAAGCATCAAACTGGGCAGTTTAAGGATTAGAGTAGTTCTGACAGAGGCCAAATTGTGATGGTCAAGTGAGGGTCAGAGTATCTCCATGACTGCAGGTCTTGTTGGGCGTTTCCAGGACAACCGTTTATGAATATTATTGAGCATTTGTGGGGGCATCACAGTATGACCACCTGTCTCATATTATGTATGATCCTCTGTCACTTCTTTTGTTTTTGGCTGTTTTTGGTTGAAGCTACTCAGGTCCTTGTGTTGTCCATTTTGCTATTTCCGACACATCATCTTCAAAGACTAAACGTTCACTTGCTGCGTAATATATCTAACCCAGTGAAAGGTGCCAATATAATGAATTAATCAGTATTATAGAATATAATAGAATATTGTAGCTGACTGGTCAATACTGAATCATAACCCCTCTATCATGATACCAAATATCTCAGTTTCTTCCCAGTATGATTCTCAGGCTCAGTTAAAGCTAATTCATGTGGTCACTCCCATCACTTGAACCACACAGTGCATTTCCACTCCCACCCCCATTTCTGTTCATTTATTCTCCCTGTCACTCTGTCTAACTGTCCATATGAATCCATCCTCCATCCTTCTGTCTCATGTCACAGTGCTCATTCCCCTCCCCCCTCCCCCCTCCTCTCCAGCCTTCACTCCTCTCTGTTTTGGTCACCTCAGTGAATCTCATCTCTCTAATCCAGGATCAATGTATTCTTCTGTCACATCTGCGGATACTGTGGATGTATTGTATTAAGTCCTCAGGAAGCCCCTGTGCACTGCATATGTAGAGTAGAAACGGTCTCAGCTCTCTGCAGTAAATCCAAAACCAGCTGGCTGTGCTTGTGTCCAAATCTGTCTAAAACACAGAAAATGTCATTGTTTGTTTTCTGGAGATTTGCAATGTTAAACAGTGTGCCAAGTTTATAAATTAATAAATCAGCACATGCTAATGTGGGGATTATGTTTAATGGGTGTTGTTTTTATGGAGTGCCTCTGAAATTATTCATATCTAGGTGAATTACTCCAGAGTTACACTTTCATTATTATTTTTTTTCTTTTTTTTATCCTGTGTTTGTCATTTCTATTTCCACCACTCATGATCCTGGCACTTCTGTTTTGGTCTTTGCACAAAAAACCCCCAAAACTGCAGAGTGAGATGTAACATCAGTGGAAGTGATGGCCGGTGTTTCCACAGAGCTGTGTAACTGCATTAGGAACTGTGTGTGTTGCTCTTCTGTGGATCCCCATTTAGCAGCTGTTCCATGTTTGGCACTTGTTTCACTTCTCGCTTCCCGTGGGTATCTGTCTTAAACATAGTAGTGTTTCCACTCACACACTTAGCCTACAGTGAAGGAGCTTGTCTGAGACAGATGAGCTGAGACAGGTGTCCATCATCGCTGTGTCTCCCTGATTCTCCTGCCAGGGGGACGAGGAGGGACAGGGGACCGCTGGCTCACTGTCCTATCTAATCTCTCATGGCGCATGTTGCTGATGTCAGCTTCCCCGAGCAGCTCTTGGCTCTTGTTTTGCCAAATGTTGTGTGGAACACTGTCGAACGCTAAGTCTAAGTCTCAGGTCCCTGTGGATGTGAGTCTATGCCAGCTCCTGAGCTGAGTGTCCTGAAGGGGGCTGGTGTAGCATCACAGTCGTTATGGAGGAGCATCATATTGATTCACATTTAGTTCAAAGTATCAGTCTGAGGGAGGACAGAATAAATGATCTGACAATATGAAGCCAACATGGACTAATCTATTAGACTGCACTACATCACAACTACCTTGTGGTATTTTGTCCACATTCTCTATACTTAAAAAATACTTAGGCCTTGACTTTATGGGGATATAACCCATAAAGATCCAAACATCCACTGCTGACCAAAACCATCTACTGATCGAAAATATGTAATACTTGGCGATCCACCAATCCTATCAATACATGTAAATAATTGGTTTAAAATGCAGTTTGTCATCTTTTCACGGTCATCAGATATGACCCATTTGAACATTCAGAGGCTCCGTAGCGAACGTGGAAACACCGTCATCTTCTACAACATTCATTCATCAATATAACCCATGGAATTTTACCAATGATAGTGGATGGAAACAGTTGTTTTTACCTATTATTATTATTATTATTATTATTATTATTATTATTATTATTATTATTATTATTATTATTATTATCTTTGCTGAAAAGTTACTTTTTCTTAAGTTTTCTCTGCTTCTGATTGTTATGGAAAAAATGTTACTCTACTAATTCATCTATAATAATGAAGGATAAGATCAAACGTTCAGTGTCAAAGAAATCACTTTATTTGGAGCTCCATAGAAAGAGATATCACTCAGACAAAGACTGAGACGGTCTGAACCCAAAAATACAAATCACCCTGTAGTCTTCTGTCTCCCATGAGAAAATTATGATATGTAGAAAGTGTTTTGGCTAGTGTCAGGAACTTAGAGATAATACCCCTGTGAGAAATTGCCTCTATTCTACTCAGGTGTTGGCCTGGCCTTCTACTCTGGACACAACACAGAACAAGTCACACTATCTGAAATAAAGTTAGAAACCCATATGATATATGAAATACATGAATATATATGAATATAAGTAATATTTCCATTACATGATATAATGACCCTTAATTTTAGTCTTAGCTTTTATGAACACCTACATGATCAGTGAATTAAATATAGGAAAAAAATACCTGATTTTCATTGAAAAAAATGCAAAATACAAAGGATAATATTATAAAAAATGGTGATACATCACTTAAGAAAAGTTAAACAGAGAGAAAATCCATTTGAAAACTGCCACAAAAGTAGCACTGGGTCTTTATGGGTTAAATTATAACTTTTTGTTTAGGGGTTAATTTACACTGAACTGTTTAAAATTCTCTTCTTATCCATCTGTAGTGGTAAAAAAAAAATCAGATGAATGAAACAAAAAAGATGTGTTGTGTGCATGTCTTATTTCTTATTTTATTTCAAGGATTTCTTGGTTTTCAAACATGCAGAACAGCTTTTGCATCAGTTGCCACCTAAAGGTCGAGGGACAGAGATGGCGAGTGATCATCGGTGGACATCACAGATTAAACACAAAAGGTGTAGAAACAGCAAATGCTACACCTCCTGCCTCCTTCAACCGTCCTCAACACCATCATAAATAAAACGTCTATGTTGTTGCATTGCTCCTGTCACCATTTTTTGCATCACTGTAAGTAAGACATATTGTGCACCTTCTGTCCTCTACATGTCCTTTTGGGATTTTCATTCATATTTCGATTTTGTGATGAGCTCCAGGGATTTCCTTTATCAGTTTTTGGTTTGACACAGAATTAAATACTAACATTGCGTTGGATGTTTTAACTTCCTTGCTGTCTTTTCTGTCATGTTCTGCCTTTGTCACTCATTGTGTCAAACTCCCTCCTGCAATTGGATACAAAAATGAACACTTGGGAAAGATTTTCTGTCTGTCTTTGATATTAAATATGCACATCTCCTCTCCTCGATAAAGCTGCTCCTCCCTCCCTCACTGTCTCTCCTGAATTTTCTGAATCCTACTCTCTTGTTTTTACCTCACACACATACATACACACCTCTGGGCTACAATCACTGCAAGCAACAAATTGTTGTGAACGCTTCACCTCGATCCACTTGTCGCTGCGTACCAAGAAGGAAAAAAAAAAGGAAAAAAAAAAAAGGATGTGGAAAAAAAAAGATTTGTGTGCTTGGGTATTTTTAATAAATCTCTTGGGGTTTTGTCAAAAAAAAAGAAAGACCGAATGAGTGTTGTCACGCCTCACCACACATGCAGAGTCTGAGTGATAGATAGAACAGAGGCATGCGGTGGTAAATTGACTTTGTGTGTGCGTGTGTGTGTGTGTGTGTGTGTGTGTGTGTGTGTGTGTGTGTGTGTGTGTGCGCGCATCACTTAAAATTTTCAGCTTGTTTCAGGCTTGGGAAACACTAAAGTAGAACTGCATAAAATAGAATATTGTCCATTAGGGTTCAAAGTTGTCTTCAGCTCATATACTCATAAAATACAGATTTCATGTACTTTGAAAGCCCAGAAGAGACTAAACCATCACTTTGTTTCATAATTTATAACATATAATCCCTCAGTAGCAACTCACAGAGTAGGTGAGACAATCCTCTGACTTCTTATGCTTAGAATTTTTGAGAAATTGCGCAAAAAACAGAGACAATTGCACCTGTAAACTGTACTAGTCTAGGACACTTTTCAGGAGGATCAGAAGGTTTTACTGTTCACACACACTGGGTGATTTCAACAGTAAAACTTTCAACACATGTTTGCTGTCTTTGGGAATTTTAGTTACACTCAAACATCTCATTTAATTGATTTGAATGTGTTCTGTTCTCGTACAGACTCTGTTTTCTGATGTTTTCACAAAGAAATAACTTATGGTGTACGTCTGTCAAAGTTGATGTCAAGGCAGGAAAATAACAAAAACAAGTTAATAGCACACTCACAAAGCCATGTGGCTGCATTCAGCTGCTGATACAATGACTACCTTAGCTGTCCAAATGGGAATGTTTCCATAGTGACTCATTTCTAATCTCCATATTGGATTTTGTCATGTATAAATTAGCAAAAGTTAATTTCAAATGTTTTAAGTTTGTCTCAACCAGTGATAATCCTGACTAACTATCTTTGTGTCATGCTAATATTGTATTAGTATTAAAGGCTACTAAAACTATAATGTTAAACAATCAAACCCATGTAAAGAACTATGTCCTGGCAGGCGAAGCTTTGGAGACTCTTTCCCACCATTGTGATGAAAAAATATGTTAGCCTAAATAATGACTTGCTATTTCATAATGACAAATGTTAAAAAAACAAAAAACAAAAAACAGACAATCTCCATATTTTGCTTGGCTGGAAATCAGCATTTGTAGATTGAGTGTCTGCATTACACTGTAGAAACTGTGCCAGCTTGTTTTGATGAAACAGGAGCTGAGCCAAAAGGCAAAACTCTCGATTGCCAGTCGATCTACATGCCTAGTCTTATCTGTAATCATGAGGTGTGGATAGTGACAGAAAGAACAAGATGAAATGGGATTCTTCTGCGGAATGGTTGGGCTCCTCTTCAGAGATACAGTGAAGAGTTCATCTGGGAGTAGAGTCATCGCTGCTCCACATCAAGAGGTGCCAGCTGAAGTGGTTTGAGCATGTGGTTAAGATGCCTCAGGACCCAGGACATTCACACGCAAGCAAAAGCAGTGCTAAATGTGATGTAAAAACTTGCAGATCACAGACTGATTGATATGTGATCATTGCTTCATTGGGTCTCATGCTGAAATGTTGCTACACTAGTTGGACTTAACCCATAAAGACCCAAACATCCACCATCGACCAAAACCCTCTACTGATATAAACTGTTAAATACCTGTTGATCCACTAATATCCACTAATATGTTGATCCATTTAAATAATTTGTGGTAAATACAGTTCATCATCTTTTCATGGTCATCAGATATGACCCATTTGGATGTTCAGAGGCTCCATAGTTACCGTGGAAACACTGTCATCTTCTACAGCATTGATTCACCAGTAAAACCCATGGAGTTTGATCTATGACAGTAGATGGAGACACTTGGTTCATGTTCAGTTAATGACATATTTGCTGAAAAAGTCATTTTTCCTTCAGTTTTCTCTGTTTCTAATACAATAACCCTCAACTTTAATCTGACCTTTTGTGAACATCTATATGGTGAGTGAATTAAAAATGGGAAAACACATGATTTTCATTGAAGAAATGCAAAATAAAGAAGACAATATTGCAATAAATGGTTATAAATCACTTAAGAAAAGTTAAAAACAGAGAAAAATCATTTGGGAACTGCCATAAAAGTAGTGCTGGGTCTTTATGGGTTAATGCAGTTGGTGTGGGCTGGCACTTTGTTTGGTAGTAGCTTTGTGTTTTTTATGTAGATGATGAGGAATGAGACAAGAACAACTCCTGCATTACCAACTGGGGGATTTATTCTCTGTAGAAAATACATCAAAATCAGTACAGCAAATTCTAATGACCAGTTTTTCAAAAGCACGCCTCTTCTCACTGGGTTAGAAAACTGAGTGAGGGGTATAATACAAAACTACAGGGGATGAAATGTCAGAAGTGAAACAAACTTGAAGAAATAAGTGTAACCACAAAGAAAAACAACAAAATATAAAAAAGCAAAAAAATGTATTTGATGAAATGCAACAATACATCGGTTACACTAGCAGGGGATCTCTAAAACGTATAGGAGTAGATTCTTATGTAAGCACTGTCTTAACCACAGATTTGAGTCTAAACAACTATTTTGTCATCTAAAAAAATCTTAAAATAATGTTTTATGTCAGAAACTATAACTTATAATTCCAAGTTTCTGCTTCCTCCATTGTTGCCTAGCTACAATTGTATTGAAGGAAATGTCACAGTAGTTTATGCTGTCTCACTATAACAGCCATTCCAGCTGACATAGTACTACTAAACGTTCAGTTAAAATGCAGCGAGCTGGTGGTTAAACTGAGCCAAGCCATGTCAAGTCAAGGCAAGTTGAGCAGAATATGTCTCTCAGCTGAAAAGACACAGGAGGTGGTCCATGCTTATGACTTGGTTTTATGGAAGGTAATGGACGGATGGGATGACAAAATATCTTATAAAATATCTCAAACTGTACTGTCTCAGAATGATAGTACTGTGCAAAAGTCTTTGGCCACCTCCAGCTTTGTTGTTTTTGCAGGGTTGAAATAAACATGCATATTTATTTCTTAATCTCTTTACAGCAAGAAAATACAGCCTTAAAAGATGCACAAGAACCTGAACTAAATCAATTCTGAAGGTTAAAGTCATTATTTAGTGTGACCCCATGACAAGATGCAGCACAAACAGTTAGAAACATTTGACATGTGTTGAAGGAAACCTGGTATAAAACATCAGAAAATGAATGCAATAAATGTCACATTGTCTGTAAAAGAAAAAAAAAAACATTAAAAGGGAGGTCATACTAAATGCTATCACTTTGGTTTATAGAAGCTGTTTTTCCCTGAAACTTTGTTTTTAATGCTGTACATAGTTCACATATATCTATTGGATCTTAACCCATAAAGACTCAAACATCCACTGCCAAACAAAAGCATCTACTGATCTCAAATGTTCAATAACTGTTGATCCACCACTAATCCTTTCAATGCATATAAATAAAGATAAAATGCAGTTTCTCAATCTTTCAGTGGCATCAGATATAACCCATTTAGACGTTCAGAGGCTCTGTAGTGAAAGTAGAATGACCGTCATCTTCTACAACATTGATTCACTAATAAAACCCATGTAGCTTGACAATCGACAGTGGTTGCAGACACTTGTTTAAATGTTCAGTTAATGATATATCTTGTGGAAAAGGTAACTTTTTTTTTCTTTTTTTTGGTTTTATCTAATAACCTTTGAATTTACTCTGAGGTTTTATGAACATTTACATGGTCAGTAAATTAAATGTAAGAAAATAGCTTATGGTGATAAATCACTTGGGAAGGCAAAAAGAAATCATTTGGAAGTTGTGACAAAAATAGTCATGGGTCTTTAAGGGTTAATAGAGAGACTGAAAAATGGTTATTTGTGGTTATTATAGGTTTACTAAACCAGCAAACCTACAATGGTATTGCCAAAGTTTGAGGAACATTGTCATAATTATGAGATGTGTAACAGTAATGGGGTTCCATATAAACTGGCGGAACATGCCATGTTAAATTACTAATCGTCTTATTTAAAAATCTGGCAGCAGTGTAAAATCCACATCTAAGTGGAGTGGTGAGGTTGTACACCTGTTGAGAATTAAGTGTTGATATTATATCACTGTGCCCAGCTGACTGAAGAGGAAGAGCACTCTAACAGCTGGTGACTTTGGAGCACATCACCAGGCCATGCATTCTGCTTTATATATAGACAGCAGCATAGGCAATCTGTCACTATGCATTCCAGGCCAGGCGGCACTGTGAGAAAATAAGTGGGGTCCCGACAGGAGACATACAGTACCTCTTGGCCTGGAGTGTAAATTTAGGACAGCATGGCATGAAAAGCACGCCGAGGAAGGCACAGGCTGACGGACAGCAGGGTCAGTCCTATTAAAATCTGCACAGGAGAGATTTTACTATCAAACTGACTGTAGCAGGCCAAGTTCATGGCTAATTTTGAGAATATGCATTAGTGAACTACCAGGAGATATGAAAAGAAACTGTATTCAAATGCCATGGCTCATTAGTGTACACAGCACCCGACTCTGCTTTATTTCAAATTCTGTCAAATCTAAGGGGAAAGAAAAAGCCCTGGTCTGCAGTCTCCTGTTAGAATAACAATCCTTCATTCAAATTCAGGTCCCTCAAATATCACTACACACTTCGGGTGGACTGAAATACATTGAGTCATTCGTATTTACTTTTCAGTACAGCCAAGCAATTTCACAATAACATACTAGAATACATACAGCGATTCTTGCTATTTATTCCTTTGCATGTGATCTCCAAACTTTGCTTCTAGTCATGTGGCTAATGGGATTACACAATTTATAACTACCTAATAGGACCTTGTGTGCAAAACATGTTCTTCTTTGTATGGTACTTGTTTAATTCCTGTATATATATATTTTTTTTTTAAATCTGCTTTTCCTGTAGTAACTTGCTGTTTTGGCTAACTGTTAGTGATAGACTGATTGATCAGCATCAATAGGATGTCTTGAAAACCATCCGCATGTGAGTCAAAAAATGTAAAAAGAAAAAAAAAAAAAACTACACCTGGAATCACCTTATTTATAGTAAAGCTTGATATTCAAGGGGAGGAGGGGGTATAGTTTTTGGTCCAGTTTGTTAGTTAACAGTTCAGCAGCAAATCTATTTGTTCAGTTCATACCAGATTGGGTTTATAGATTGCCAGTGACCCAGAATAGATGTCATTACATTTTCAAGTTCAAATTTTTTAGGATTTTTAAGAAATCTTCCCATTTACTTGGGCAGAATACATGTGAGGGTTTGGGGTTTGTTGTGTCTGGCATTGGCACCACTTGCTGATTAAATGTATTGACTGTGATGCTCAGTGATCCAGATGTATTTATTTCACATACATTTCTCTGACTTCAGCAGTTTTCCATTTTCTGATACAGTCGAAGAAATTCTGATAGTGTATATTTTCTGCAGTGATATCGGTTTATATTCAACTCTTGGTATTTTTTGCTCCTAACTATTCTTTTTAAATCAGCCTTTAAATTGACTATTTGTCAACCTCTACCTTCATAAACTTAGCTACGAGACATCAACTGAAAAGTGGCTCATGAAAGAGATGAAAAGTGGTTAATTTACAGCGCTGTTAATTATTGTGTAATTTCCTGTATATTAAACTGTATATTACACTGACTTAGTACATATTTTTAAAAGTCATATGGAAGTATTTCCTGCAAAACATGAAAGCAGCATTCATTGATTCAATCATTTATTTATTCAGTGAGGATCTCATGTGAAAGAGAGACATGAGTGCAAAATGTGGTTTCAAAAATAAAATTTACTCATTTCTTACATCAGAATTAAAACCAGATATCACTTTTATTGCCAGGTAAAGTAAAGAGCACTTTTAAAGTACAAGGAAATGATCTTGGTGACAGGTGCCAAAATAAAGTAAAAAAAAAAAAAAAAAAAAAAAAGTACTGTGGTAAGGATAAAATAAACACACTACTGTTAAAATATATGCACCTACATATAATTAAGAAAATAAGTGACTCATATGTGACTCATATCATTGCATTTTTAAAGCATGAATTATGATCCATGTTTTAGACCTTTTTGTTTGTTGGTGATGCTGTCACAGGATTAGGTTTGCAAACTCTTTTGGTGTAAAATAAGCAGGACTTTATTTTGGGGAAATTTACTGCATTAGTCTGATTTAATAGTAGATGCCATGTTGGCAGTCTATAACACCTTTATGAAACTGACCAAACATGCTGGTCTGAAAATGGCTCTACAGTCTTTGTGTGTACAGAACCTACATTCTGCTTCTTATGTAGTATTTGACCTACATCTTTCCCGTGAGCCTCATCGCGCTTTAACCGGTGGACTGATGCAACAAGGCGTGACGGAGCTCAGAACCCCGCCCTATTGGAAAAAATGTACATTTTCATTGGCTAGAAACTCGAGGCTTCTCTCTGTGATTGGACATAGTTATTGTCTGTTATGTTTCCTCAATGCATGGTAGTTGGGGAAGCCACGTTGACACAAAAAGTGGTGTTTTGGGTTTTTTCCTTCCCCGGGAGACAACGATCAGTAGGCAAGTCACATCTGTGAACCCAAGAACATCAACAGAAACATATCGGGGAAGGTAACTATCTCCTCATTGTATAAAGTTGTCGTATTTGTCATTGATTTTGTGGCAGTGAAACCTTGCTAACAGAGGCTAGCCGATGATGAGCGGTTATTAGCTAGGAGATGCTATCATCCTGATTTACATCACCTGTAATGTTACTGTTAGCAAGGGATAAACAAGGTAGTTAGCAAGTATTACCCCAGTGTTATGACGTTGAATGAGCCATAACACAATGTAAAGTGTGATAATGCAAACATTTAGCCTTTAACAGTAACGTTGGATTGAATCTGCTCGTGTTTTTATTAAAGTCTTGGATTGTTTGTATGATGAATAGATTCAGTTTAACTCTATCTAAATGTAGAACATATACCTTTACATAGAACTTCATATACATAATACTTGTACTTATCCTTTTAAAATTATTCCTGGGTGCAGTCAGATTTTCAGACATGTTGTTTCATCATCATTTACTTTCTATGGACAAGATCCAGGATTGTCTCCAGATTACATCACCAAGTCTCTGCAGATTGATCTAAGAACAGATTTATTCAAATGAAGACAGGGCTCTGCAGTCATTCAGAAGCAATACATGTAAAGCTCACTGTATTTTTCTTTGCTGTTTTACAGGACATAGAGGCCACATCATCTGACAGGATGAGCGTTGGATTCATTGGAGCGGGCCAGCTGGCTCATGCACTTGTGAAGGGTTTCACAGCTGCAGGTGAGGCCAGACAACCTCCTGTGCAAACCTTGTCCCACACTGAGTCTGACAAAAACATCTATAGTTATGTTCAATTTTCCTGTCAATTTTAGAAAAATTGAGAAATTAATTTAATCTTACAGTATTTTCTGAGCCATGGAGCAGAAAACTAGCACAGCCAAGCCACAATCACCTGGCAGTTATGTCGCAAATACAGTCAGAATGTAACAAAGTCAGTGTTACTTGTAATTTAAAGGTAATAATTTACACAACCATCTACCTATTTCACTCCTTTGAAGTCTGATATGGAGGAATGTGGAGGAAAGTCTGGAAATTTAAGTCTTGAATAGTGTGGAATTTTGAAATTGGAAAATGTGTAGGAATCCTCCAAAGTGTTTTCATACCCATACTCATTAGAAACACCTCACTCTCAAGTCCTGTCCTCTTACCCTTTAGGTGTGATTGCTACTCAGAGGATTACAGCCAGCTCCCCAGACACAGACCTGCCCACTGTCGCGGGACTGAGGGTGAGATAACAAATTTGTTTATGGCTGCATGGTGTTTGAAAATGGGAAGTGGTGGGGAATATGGTGTATGTATGTGGTTCTGGGAGGTTATAATCTGTTCACATTATTCTTTTTCTATTTTCCTCCTGTAGAAAATGGGAGTGACCATGACAACTAGTAACAAAGAGACAGTTAATAAGAGTGATGTACTTTTTCTGGCTGTGAAGCCCCACATCATCCCCTTTGTTCTTGATGAGATCGGACCAGACATTGAGGACCGTCACCTCATAGTCTCCTGTGCAGCAGGTGTTACTATCAGCTCCATAGAGAAGGTCAGCCTCATTCACTGATCTTTCAGCCAAAGTTATGGACTCGTTCCTGGTGTGGCAGGCATTTAATCAAGGTTGTTTTTTGTTTTTTTTAAGCATTCCTGCATTCTCCTTTAAACACTTTTTCTGTACTTCCAATCATAGAAACTGCTTCAGTATCGCTCAGCTCCTAAAGTCATGAGGTGTATGACTAACACTCCAGTGGTGGTGAGAGAGGGAGCTACAGTGTACGCCACGGGAACACATGCAGAGGTAAACATAAAGGATGGAAGATAGATACAAAAATTGGGCTGTTAGACAAATAAATCAGTTTATAGAGTGTGTGCTTTCACATAAAAACAATCATGTGTGAACAGGAAGCTGTTATACACAGCCTCCTGTGTACAGTCAACTGAAGTAGAGACAAAGATCCTCTCTGATAGAGATGCAAACTCCAAAGAAAAATGTGTTTGTAGTTGAATGGAAAAACACACCTACTTGTAATCCCTGTAATAAATTATATTGACAGTTTTTGGATATGAGCAAGTATAGAACAGCCTTTTCAAGACGGTGTTTGAAGGAATGAAAGAAAGGTTGTGTTTAGACAATAGAACATGCAGAAAAAATTAAACAAAATATATTGTAAATGTAAACCTAACCACTGCATCTCCTTGCAGGTGGAGGATGGCAAATTATTGGAGCAGCTGATGGCCAGTGTTGGTTTTTGCACAGAGGTGGAGGAGGACCTCATTGATGCAGTTACTGGCCTGAGTGGAAGTGGACCTGCTTATGTAAGTTCCTGACAACTGTGGTTTTGACAGTCAGTCATCACAGAGATGCTGTTTGTGAGGCTGAGTTGAGTTTTGTCATTTTGAATGTCAGCTTGCATTCAATGTCAATTTTTACAGTATTTCCAGACAGCACAAATCTGTCTGGTGATATGAAGTATAAACTGTGTGTTCCAACAGGCGTTCACCGCCCTGGATGCTTTAGCAGACGGAGGAGTGAAGATGGGCCTGCCCAGGAGATTGGCTGTCAGACTCGGAGCTCAGGCCCTATTGGTTAGTTTGTGTGTGTGTGTGTGTGTGTATGTGTATGTGTGAGAGAGATAATTTTTGTCTCTTTTTTTTTTTTTTCTTACCCTTAACATTTAAGCCTCTTTGATCCACTGGTGGCAGAAAACACGGGCGCTGCTTTCATTACACCAGATATTCTACTGTCTGGCTTCTAATCAATAAAAATGACAAAAGCCCAGAAAAATGTGAGTCTGCTGGGTCCCCTGAGCTACTGCAAAAAAAGGAAAAAAATCTTTTTTAATACAGCACCTGTACAAACAATGTTAGAATCATAAATTTTAGATCTGGTATTTTCTAAGCTGCATAATATTTTGCTGTTACTTATTTTCTTAAACCTGTTTATGATGTAAGTAAGTGGTAATAACTCTTTACAAACTGTTTTGTAACTGTAGCAGCTGCTTCATGTTATCTGATCTGCTCAGTATTCCTGCAGCTCCTTCCTGCAGTTTTACAAATTATGTTCTCCGTTTGTCATTTACCTGCTGTGGACTTTTCAGATGTTGTTATGTGTTGGGGACATAAATAGCCATGTTCTGAATGTTTCTTTGCCTTTTTTATTTGTGGAAACTTAAAGAGTCAATGCATGTGTAGTCAGAGCTTAACTCGTTATCAGACAACTGCCTGAAAAATCTTTAATGTGATGATTTTTGTGCAAAGTATTGTTATATGTATTTACATTTTTTGTAATTCAGATATGTACTTCTCGCTTGAGATTTGGTCAAGTATCAGCACTGCTGATATGATTTTCGTTCATACAAATTACCATCTATCCCTTTCTTAATTTCTGTCTTCCTCATCTTGACTTTCAGGGAGCAGCTAAAATGCTCCTGGACTCTGAGCAGCACCCTGGTCAGCTCAAAGATAATGTGTGTTCCCCAGGGGGCGCCACTATCCACGCCCTACACGTCCTGGAGAGCGGTGGCTTCCGCAGCCTCTTGATTAATGCTGTCGAGGCTTCATGCATCAGAACACGGTGAGATCAGTGTGTCATGTTTCTAGATAGATTGATAGATAGATAGAGCTTAAAGCTTTTACCCTCTGCAAAATAGGTTGTCTCTTCAGCCTTAGAAATGTCTGAACACTCATACATGGAAGTATTATCATGAAGTAATGTCTTCAGATTGGTGATAATTTCTGATCAGTACAGAATTATTAGATTTATAGGGATCTACCAAGTGGAGAGATCTTTTGAGAAATCAGCAGGTCTTTGTATTTTATTTATGATGCAAGTGATGAAATTATGCTGAATAAATACTTTAGGACAATGATCAAATTTTAATTTTTTTATTTATTTATTTTTTGACAAAGAAAGGGTTCAGTCATTTCTCCAACATATTTAAGTAGATTAGATATTTCGAACTAACACTTTTATTCAGAGTTCAGTAAATGAGCTGAAAATAAAAGTATTATTGTTCATTTTAATATGGCACTGAACAAACTACTGTGTGTGACCTTGGATTGTGTCTGTGTCAAAGAATATTTGCACGTTATCCAGGCCTCCTGTTCCCAGGGTGTAAGAATCCATTACAGTCTTAACACATGATTGAATAGTGTATTAAGGACCCACACACTCTATATACCTCACACTGGTGTTTCTTCCTCTTCTAGGGAGCTGCAGTTTCTTGCAGATCAGGAGCGTATTTCTCCAGCGGCCATTAAGAAAACCACACTGGATAAAGTGCTGCAGCAGCCCGGAGTCACAGTCAGTGGAGTGGCTAACGGGAACGGCAGAGCGGGGCTCAGCTTGTTCAACACTCGCACTCCTGGCATTAAGAAGAAGAACTGAGCACACAGAGAGGCAGGCGCACACACACATGCACCTGTTGACATGTGTATGTGTATAGTGACGTACAAATATGGACATATATGCATCTTATACAGTTGTTCAGACACTTACTTTGAATTCCAACTCAGGACTTGTCTGGAATCTCAAACAAATTCCATTGACAAATAATTTATTCATACAGGAATGAATCATGGATCTGTTGGTGTTACCACCGTGTTTCACACAACCACAGGTGGATTCTGGTTGTTTTTCTAATGGTTTATAGCCTTATGTTTGACGCAGGATTATTGTCTACACATACACAATGAGGAGAAAAAGTGCATTTACAATCTGTTGTCAGTCTGTGTTTGGGCTCTACATTATCTAGGGCTGTTAAACTGTAATGACCCAGTCGGCCATCATGGGATACCAGGCACCAGATGGCTGCTGGGATACCGTCAAGCTGTTAATATATGTCTTCAGTGGTCAAATCAAGCCAAAAAGTTGTTTTGTTGTACAGAAACTCGCACTGTTAGAACCACAATATTATACTGCTAACAAAGATGAACAGCTGAACAAAATAGGCGTGTTATGTATAAACAGTCAAAGGGGTTTGTTGTACATGAAGAACTTGATGCCTTTTGACCCTGTTTCTCAGATAGCAGCTTTGCTCACATATCAAGGGCAGTTCAAACGTTTATGATTATGTCACCTCCTCATTTTGTTGGTTTTTTTTTAAGGACATTGTGGATCTTAAACCATAAATCTTGATGTTTTATACCATGGAAGCACTTTGAACCCTTCTTCTCATGGGGTTATGATGTTATTACCTTAAAGTGCTTCAACAAAGTTCTTTTCAAATATAAAAATATTCATGTAGATGCAATATAAAAGCATTGCATTAGAATTCAGTCCGTCCACATCGTTTTGTGTATTTTGTCTGTAATTTTACAGGTTTTTTTTTTTTTTTTTTTGTATACCGACACCCAAGTTGGTACACTATTCAAAAAGTCCTAATTAAAGGTTCAGTTTGTCTGTAAATGATCAGTACTGTTGTGCTCCTGTTACTTTAGCTCTACTAGTGTCCTCAGATCTGTTTAGTCTGTTTTCAATTTTATACCTGGACGTTTGTTTTCTGTGTGTTTTTAATTCCTCATAAGTATAGATAAAATCTTAAAAGTATAAAAACTAAGCATTTTCTTTGATAATGAAGTAGCTTATGGAAAATAAGTATTCTTGTATGTGGACAAAGGTAGTGTTTTGCTGTGTAACGTATGTTGTCACCAGTGGCTTACAAAGCATAAAAATCTTCAGTGTTTGAACATGGCTGTGCAAAAACAAACTGGCAAACTAGGCAATAAAGCTAAAGGCCTACATTTTTTTCCAGAATTGCATGGTAACAGGAAATTCATGCCAAACACCACATGAGGAATGTCCTTTTTGTCTGTCATATAAGTTAAATCTAATGTCCTCATAGTACAAATGTGGGCCTCATTCAGTTGAGCTACTCAAGTTTTCTATTACCCGTTAAGAATTGACATACCCCTGGCCTGCAGATGGCGCTCTGTGATCAATGTGACCCATTAGCACATGTCCCTGAGGATCACATTCCACTCTTCACATCGCTGCCAACTGAGTGACCAGCATCAAATATAACTGTACCTCATGACTTATTAGTGAGCAGCATTAGCTGGAGTTCTTCTGTTGCATGTTTTGGACACTTGTTGACACCCACAGTCTTAATCTACACCTTCACTTCTGCTGCACCTTGAGTTTCTTATTACTCTCAATCTCACAAACTCATACAACATAAATAATGACAATAACATAAATGTGTTTACATGTCTGTCCTGGAGGTGAATTCTGATTGGCTGGTCTGAGATGAAACAGTCCAATTTTAGAAGCTTTCTTGTCAACAGGACATATGACCACAGAGCAAGATCAGAGACCTCTACAGTTCTGACCCCCACCACCTCGTCTTAGAGGTGTGTATAGTTATTACTTGACAAGTTGAGAAACACCAGGCCATCGTACACTTCAGAGTTAGTGTGATAGTGCGAGGAAAAGTGTTGTTGAATTTTGCCATGTTATTAGATTGCAGTAGCTACAGAAACTCTTAGTTCAACTTGAAGTACTTTTTTTTTTATTTGGGCCCATGCTGGCCCTTCAGGTTGCTACATTTTGGATTAACAGATGCCACTTTGTGTGAGACTGAGATAGGTCTGTGCATCTATTCAGGCAGTGCACAGGTGCATAATGGTAGAGTAAAAATGATGGAAGAAAAGTGATGGTTTGTGAAGAGCCATGTTCTCATTATAATTGAACAATTTATAGCCGTTGTAGGATTAGTTTATTTTCCTTAAACCAATACACACAACCAGTGTCCCTTGATTAAATTGCAGCTTGCATGCTCTCAGTGCTCCCAGGCTGTTTATTTGTGCGTGCAATGGTTTTTCCTCCACCGCTGAAGTGTTTTGGTAATCCCCCTTTTATTCCTAAAGGTTATTCTCCGCTTGCTCCTGCCGCTGTCCGTTAAGATTAGCCATTCCTGGAGAGACTTCCATTTGCCTCTCATTATTAGACTTGTGTTACCTTTCGTAGGTTGAGCTTTGTGCGCCTCTTCCACCTCAGGTGTAGGAGATGTGCTCTATGTCAATCATCTTGACACCGCCAGCAGGTTTATGATGGCAGTTCAGTGGCGGATAATCCTGAGTGGAAAGTTGGGACTGTGTGTAAGAAAGAGAGAGGTTTACACTTGTGTGTGTGTGTGTGTGTGTGTGTGTTTGTGTGTGCACGCACGCTCAAGCCCAGCATGGGATTTCTATCCACAGGTAGGCCAGATGCTACCTGTCATCTCCATTCAATCAATGTAATCACTGACCTTTGCAGTAACATGGTTGTTTGCATATTGTATAAAGGCAAATAGGAGTGCTAGAAAGCAAGATGATTGAACAGGTGAAAGGGCTTTTTCTTTCTGTTTCTCTACTCATTTGTCATCATCATCATCATCAAACATCTACCTAATCCCCTCTAACATAAAAATCCTTGAGTGGAGCTAAGGAAGAGGTGCCTGTGTGTTTGTGGGCAGTCGGTCTTCCATGTTCCTCTGTTTGACTGTTTGTGTGCTGCTGTGTTGTCTGTATGAGTGTGTTTATGTGATCTCTGTGCTGATACAGTATCAGCTCGATGCAGCTGCGTGGTGAAACTGTCATAAAAAGAGGAAGCTCTGACAGTTACCACATGCAGTCAATGAATCTGCAGTATGGGCTTCCCTCTGTTGACAATGTGCAATGAACAGATCCAGAACACTCCTCTTCCTCCGCTCCAGAGACTGTTTGTCTGACAGTAATCTGGGAATAAGTCATGAACACAGGTGTATGTGATAGGGGGAACACTGACTGTCCTCTGTGCAGCAGGACAAGTAGTATAAGGGTTACTGCTTCAGGGATTAGAAGTGCAATCAGAGAGCACATACCTCCATCAAAACAGTGGACTACTCTTTTCTGTCCATTTTGTTATTAAACCAAATTAGGTCTGTTCCATACAAGGATAATCTGTGATCTCTTATAGTGTTCAGCATCATTATCTTGATGATATGCCATAAATAAAGTAATCTTTAGATAGAACTTTATAGATCCTTTGGGTAGAGCTCTCAGGAAATTAAGGAGCAGTGAGACTCAAGTACACCGAAAACACCTATATTCATGCATTAAATCATCATGGATCATGGATAGTTGTGGACAGTTTTTTATTGGGTTGCCCATTTATGTTTTTCATTTTTATGTCTTTTTCTTGATTATTTCATTCATGTTCAGATTTATTTTGTTCATTTTCCTGAATATTTTATTACTTTTTGTTAGTTTTCTTGATTTATGTCATTCATTTTGACTAGTTCTCTTGATTGTTTTGTTCATATTTCTCCATTTTTTTAATTACTTTAATTCGTTTTTGTTAATTTTGCTGATTCAGTTATAAGTGTCACATCATTAAATCAGCATGAATAAAGCAAGTTCAGCCTCCATTCATAGATCTTTTACATTTAAGAGACATCTTTAGATTTTTATAATAATTTTTATTTTTTAGCTTCTGCTCTGTTTGATTGAACTGGAAAACTTCAGTTAGCTCACTAGCTAATGTGTAGATGTAAATAAATAAAACATATAGGTTGTATATTTGATTAAAAATTATGTACTTTGTAACTTAAAACCAAAGCTAATACTTCTATCCATTGTCATTAAAAACTGATGTAAATTACTTATAATATTCTACTGGTAGCAGGAAGTAGCACAGAACAAACTGGGTGCCTGAAAGTTTTCTTTTTTTTATGTTTGTCTGGTGCTCTTCAGAATTAAGAAAAGTGCAAAACAGTTCCATGATCCTTCTCTTTTAAAGGATGTGCTCCAGAAAATAAATAATTTGTGTCCTGCTATTTTCTTATCCTTCCACGAACTTCCACTATCCAAAAATTGGTGCAGTAGACTATTTTTTGCGCAATTCTGCCAATGGATCAGACACATAATAAACGCAAATGAAAATAGCAGCACAACAATGTAAAAACAGGTTATTCCTCTGTCACGTACAAGCCCAGCCTACAAAGTATTGCTCAAGGTGAACTGCTTTACATAATGGTGGATAATGTATGCTTTATGTTACAGCATCAGCATCACTGACAGATTGACGTATTGAGGTCAAATGATAATTTACAGTTCACCGGTAAAATGAACATTTATACCGACACCTTTTACACAAGTGTGAAATTTTACACATTCTTTCATTAATCAGCAATGTTGGCTGGGACGTTTTCATCATCTTTTTTAATACAGTTAAACATGGCTTCATCTCTGAGTGAATAGGTGGTGATTAAATGTCTGAAAATCCCTCAGATGTAAAATAAAGGTTTTGAGACGATATAATGTCCACAATTTTAAACCTAACACATGCCAAAGTTAAGTGAAAGTTTTAAATGAATACAAACTTTTTGTGAACAAGCAGATCCAATACCAGTAGATAATATTTATTGCCAGCAGTTTTGTTTTTATAAACTGAGTGGTATTATCTGGAAATGGGTGGCTAATACTGGTTGAGTGCTTTCATGTAGGGGAAGTCATTAGATGCTCCCAGATGGAAATGGAATATTGATAAATGGCCGTACATTGGTCCTAATTGTTTAGTATTGTCTTAAATGATACTGTAAATAAGGATGAATGGTGTATTATAGATATATGTAATTGTCTATGATTAGTTTATAAAGGTTGATGGTACTATTTATCTGTCTGTCAGCGTCAACAGTGGCGTTTTGAAGTTGTCGACTAATCATTACAACTGGAAATCATTTGCAGAGTCAACAAATGGACGCATAATTAAGATTTCACAAAATACCGCTGTTTGTATTGGATAGCAGAGCTTTAAAATGATTTTGATTCTATAGCCCACTGTTAAATGATAGATACAATCCAGAAGGCAGAGTCTGCATTTTACATATAGCCACTACCTCCCTAAAAATCAGTCTCTCTGAATTGTACAAAACAAAAATGATCACAGGAGGAGTTACTCATTAGAACCCAATGAAAAGGTGGACTAGTAAATATCATGTCTGTTGATCTCTAAATCTGTCCATCAGATTCATTTGTTTTGTCTTACTGAGCCCAGTCCCTCCTTTTGTTATATTAATTTTCATGTTCCTCAGAATGGAGGAGGAGGAGAATTGGCAACAATCTTCTGCTCGATCGATCAACCCAAATCTGCTCATTATTGGCAAAATTAGTAAAAATTGGACCGTGCATTTGTTAGTTTGAGGTTGAGCTGGTGTAATTTGTCACTACCTGGATGTCCTGATAATGCCCTTAAAAATGTCAGGTTAATCCAAAAACACTGTACAGAGAGGACTGAAGGAAACAAGAGATCATACTGTATTTCTCCCAGATGATCTACTCTTCATTGATGCCTGTAAAATCCACAATAACCAAATGACTGAGCTCTTCTTGATCATGTACACCTAAGATTGTCTCAGTAGAACACCACAATGCACCCTCTTTAATTTACATTTTTACCAATCTTATAGGCATAAAAAATGTGAAAATTGGTCAAACTGACACGATATCACAGTCAATTTTACGTCCTAGAACACTGATTAATTAGTTTTTTAGGTTTACCCTATTTATCAACCATCTGAAAACGTTCAGCTTTGTTTTATGAAATAAAATTAAATGTAAATTGTAAAATTTATATAATATTTAGTTACATTCACTTAAACAATTATACTATTTGTTTTTTGACAAAGTTTGTTGCCATAATGTATTTGTTTGATCTCTACTCAATAACTCTCAACTTAATTTAATATTTGTACAGAAACATATAAAAACCACTGGACTACTACATGGTTTACATTAAATGAAACAAGTCCAAAACCTGAGAAAAAGTAGTAGTAAATGTGAAAACTGGCACTTTTTGCTGTTTGTTGAAGAAAGTTTTTTTTTTTTGGAAAAAGCTACATGATATCCATTTAGAGGAAGTACAAGTTTTGATATTTATCTGTAAGTCATTTGCATTTTAAAGATAAAAAACAGGATTGGTTTATTTGTGTAAAACATGTATTAAGACATTTATTTTATTTGGGTTGGATTATTTTCAGTGTTATATGCTTTACATTGCAAATATTTCAAGTCAGGGGCAGAACTAAATCAAACAGCGATCAAAATAACTCTTAGGCCATTCTGCACTGTAAAAAAAATTGCTATAGAATTAACACCAAAAAGTTGTAAAATTGCAACACAAAAAAACTGTAAGTAACAATACAATACAAAGTTGTTTAATTGAAAAGATTTTTGTGTTAACAATTAAATCAAATATAGCTGTAGTTTTTACAGGAAGAGTATGTTTAAAAAAAAAAAAAGAAAAAAAAAAGATTTGTATGTAGAAATTATGTATTTGTACTGTTTTGAGAAAATAAAACTGTAAACTGAAAAACAATATGGTGCCGTTTAAATTGCAAGACCACAATGCTGAACAGCCTATTATACTTTTTAAAAAAAAAAGTAATAAAAAAGTAAATTTAACATTTTAAAGATGTATCACCGAAATCCAATGTTGAATTCATGTGTTTAAAATGTTAAATCTACATGTTATTCTGTAAATATGTTTACGGTTGGATGTGTTTTTTACAGTATTGTTCTGGTAACCACAGCTGCCAGTTTTTTTTCTGTAAAAACAACAGGATTGTTTGTTGTTTTTTTTAACAGTGTGTCTACGTCTTTACTTTATATCCTATACCAGGAGTGTCAAACATACAGCCCCTAAGACAAAACTGGCCCATCAAAGGGTCCAACACTCCCCCACCCCCTTTGTTCTAATGTGAAAAATTTACAAACTCTCCTTTCACCAAAAATGTGAATAAACTATGAACCTGAAAATTTTTATGAAAACTAAATGCAATTTTAATAATATTACGCCTGTTCCTAAGTGCTTTGTGTATTTGAAGATCTACTGTGATCTGTGAGTTGTAATAATGCACATGTGTAAATGCTCAGGTAAGACTTAACATTGTTCTTAGAAGCTTCAGGTTCATGGTTGTTCAGGTTATTCACATTTTTTGTGAAGGGATAGTTTGTAATTGGAAACATTTTCATGATGTAATTTTACTGTATTGTATTAAAACAAAGAATAAAATAGGACTTGGCAATATTTATAGATTTTTACACTATTATTTTACTGGTCTGGCCCGCTTGAGATCATATTAGGCTGTATGTGTGTGTGAACTAAATGAGTTTGACACCCCTGCATTAAATCCCTAACTAGGCTACTTCATCATCAGGATTAGAAGAATGAAGAATGACTGCATCATCTGCCCTCCAGCTTAGTTTTTTGTTTTGTTTAGTTTTTTCTAGTGGAGTTGGAGCCTATCAGTACTTCAAATGTTAGCTCTAAGTTTAGAAGTGTGCAGAGAGGTGGGGCTGTCTTGTCACAGTTTCCACGCAGACTGTTGTCCATCACTAAGCAGTACCGTCTCATGTCTCTTTAAATGCGGGTTGCGTAGGTGCTTCATGAATGAAACCATGTGATCTAAACATCATTTGACGTCTGGCGCCTCCGACCATAGACTAAAACAAGCAAGGAAGGAGTGGATATATCTAGAGACCTGCGAGGAGGCGTGAGCGGAACAAACATTTCTCCAACTGTCTGTCCACAACCGGCTCAACCAGCCATCGGTGAACTCAGCCTTCGTGGGTACGGTGGAGAAAGGCGCCGGTTCGACTTCTGGTGAGTCAGCTTTCGATCGTATACAAACTGAAAATTCCTTCAAAAAGTGCTGAATGTGGACGCGTTGTTTTGCTGAGTGTGCACCGCCGCCGCGCCGTTGCCGTTACCGCTGCCGCTTCTGCCGCTGTCCCGTTCGACGCAGCCGTTTAAAGGTCTCCGGTCTCGTAATGCTGAATCATCACGATCCGGTTGACATCCAGCTGTGTACACGCTCCTCCGAGGCTGGGTCGGTCGGCTTCACGGCCACGCCGGCGATTTCATAATAACACAGACAAAGGGGGGAGTAGGCATCGTACGGCGGCTGTCAACCCGAAAACAGAAGCCATGTGTCGGAATTAAGACCGTGAGGGAGTTCGAGCTAGTCGGCTTCCGTTCCAATGTGTTGACCGGGAATTCCCTCGTTTTAACGCCGCTAAATGGGTTGATATTTAGAAAGGTAAACTAAGGGCAGCGAGGGAAACACACAACATTTTCTAACAACTTCCAACCGCAGAACCCTTGGCAGCAGACACGTAACCGTTACCGTTAGTCTGTCGGACTGACCGGTGGACACTGACCCTCCACCGCGTTTCAAACTGACTCGTCTGTTGCTTCCTTCAGGTAAGACGACCAGTCAGCTGTTCTGGAATTATTTTGTTTGCGTTGCGGCACGTTTTACAGTGTGCCGTCCACCGCTGGCTTGCTTGCTTACAGGGCGGTTTGTCGTAAGTCACATACACCGTAGAAGGGGAAGCAGAAGCAGGCGACAACAAAGCAGCCCAGCTGTGTCGGTGGTGTGTTCAGGGACTGTCAGGCGTCCAGCGGTTAGCTACTGACTACAGACTGTGTTATGACATTTGCTTTGTGTCAGACGCTGTTCTTCCGAAAGGCCTTCAGTTCATGTGTCTGTATGCACATTCACGGATACATTGAACGCTGAAGTGACTTGTTCCGGCGGGTTAAATAGACATACTGAGCCTGTATCCCGGCCTGCCTGCTCGTACACCGGCTGGGCTCACCGCAGAGATGCTGATTCATCACAACGTTGTTATTTCTCAACGTTTGCGCGAGCAGAGCGGAGGCATGAGGGAGCCATGGCAACATGGCACCGGCGGCAGGCGGGCGGACAAAGGTCTGGCGCGAGGGAAGGAAGAGCTCGGTTTATACTGGGGTTGTGAGAGGAACAGAACCGCTCATGTAGTGATGTTGACGTGTTTATGAGATAATTACAGCTCATGTGGGCCGAGGAAGGATGTTATTACATTTGCTCATTTTTATTTAAGGTCTAGTTATTCAGCAGCTAAAATACCCCTTCACATTCTTTAAGACAACGGGCAGAATATAGCCTGTATAGCCCATCATTTATTTATGAAACACAGTACTTGACTTGAACAAAACAGCTTCACTATCACAAGCATCAGTGCTTCTCACTTTGCAGAAACCTCCCTTGTATTGAAATTTCTTCTCCATAAACTGCAGCTGTGTGTAGTATGATTGTTAATATTTGGACAAAACAAAGGAAATCTGTAAAGGGGGGGGGGGGGGGGGGTGGATTATGATGACAGTTAATGTTAAGCGCTGACTGTTCACCAACTCAGACAAACATATGTGCAGCTAAAAAAGGAAACAACTCCAGTGAAGTGTAATGGGTTGCAACCAAATATCTTCAGATTGATCTTTAGTAAATGGCCCATTATCTGCTGCCTGGTAACAGCCTATGAGCATTGCAACTCTTAAACACTGAAGAGTAATAGGGAAGCTCTGAGGGCTCAAGAAAAACAGAAACTTCACCCCCTAATGACTCCATATCAGCAGCTTTAGTTAGAGTCAGCACTCTGCGGAGTGTATCAAAAGTATGTAGTAAGCAAGTTGGCAAGTACTGTAATAGAGGGTCATAATGATGAAACAGTTGTATCAGTATTGGAGAGAGGAGCACCCCACCACCACCACCACCACCCTTACTTTCTCTCTCCCTTTTTCTCGCTCGCATATATACACACACACACACACACACACACACACACACATTTTTCCCATTTCCTTTTTCTCAATGTGTGTACGCACACACAACCTAGGGGCTAAGCTTTTTATACTTGGTATCAGTATTTAATCAGTGCTTGAAGTGCATTTCTCTGTCAAGTACTTTCCCCATCCTTCCCTGGTGTTCACGGTAATTGAACGCTGACCAATGCTTATGTGTGCAACTTTGCTGATGGTGGCGGAGCGGCAAGGCGCACGGAGCAAGGGGGATGAAGGAAGAGGGAGGAAGAATGAGAGATGGGATTTGCGGAGAGATTGAGAACAAGGACCTTTTTGTCTTCAAGGCATTCCCCTGAAAATGCTGAGGCAAAGCAAATGCGCTCTCGCTTGACAGATGGCGTTTTCACTTGTTACTTACCACAGCTAGTTTCTTTGCCTTGTTGTGTGCATGTGTGTCAATGTGTATGTGCGTGCATGTGAGAGAGTGAACAAAGAGAGCAGGAGATATGAAACACCTTTAAGATGCCACAAGCTGGTTGTTATAAAGTGCAGCAGAGTAGCACAAGGTTGAAAAACTGTGGACCAACTAAGTTCATAGATGCATTTGCTTAATGAAGAAGATAAAACAATAGGAAGTTCATGTATGTTGCAACATTTTGCATACATCTCATTCCTTTCCATTCCTTCACATTGTAAGAGCTGAATCTCCTATTAGCAGGTGTAACATCAATCATCGCACATCAAAGTGGGCGTATGCTTTTATAAAGTAGTTTGATTCCCTCCATGTCCCCAGCCAAGTTGATGAAACACTGTGCAAAGCCTCTTCTAAGCAAGATATGAGAAGAGGACGGATGGAACAGGAACTTTTGAGTGAATCAGAAGGCACTAATACTAGAAAACCTTGTGATTTATTGATTATTTGATCAACAGAGAATTAATTGGCAAGGAATTTGACTGTGTGTTTTTGTATGGCATTTGGAGGAACAATTTCTACCAACATAATCATCTCTGGTGATGAATTGAAACATCTTGTCTGATTAAGTTCTTATAAGAGAGTCAAAGCATTAATAATTCTTTGAAGCGTTCAACTTTCATCTAACTTTCTTTTTAGAACAACATGGTTCTAAGATAAGATAAGATATTCCTTTATTAGTCCCACAAGGGGAAATTCGAAATTTACAGCAGCAAGAGTGGAGTACAACAAAGCACACAACTCAACTCGATAACGGTATTTGTTTTCACTGCTGGTGAAAACTGAAGAATGTGAAAGTGTTAACCTCTTCTGTCATTGAGCAAACACTCCAGTAATAGCCAACTGTGTAAAAATGTTTCCTTCAGTAAAAAAAAAAAAAGAAAGTTTAAATAAGGAAGTGCCTCATTAAACAAGAAACGGTTAAAGATTCTTGATTCATGACCCACTGGGGATGGTGCATGTAGTGTAACATGTTCATGTATTGCTATATATCTCTCCACTTTCTTGTATTGGATCAAAGAGGACGCTCCACAAAGGCAGTATTCATTGCAGGCCTATTGTACTGGATTGCATTAGATTGCACAGGTGTTCACAATTTTGTGTCCACTTCCTCCTGTGTATGTTACATGTGTTTGTTTCTGCGTTGCGCATGAGAGTTTTGGCATTGGGGAGATAATTTCTTAGTAGTGTCTGCATGTTTATGATCTTGTTTACTGCTGGGATCTGTTTCGGGGAAAAAAGAAAGACTTGTTATGCTTGCAAATTTCTGAGAGTGAGAGAGAAGTAAAAAGAGAGAAGTAAAAGCAGGAATAAAAGACAGAATCAGAGAGTGGCTGAGAGAGAAAGGGAAGCAGTGGGGCAGATCAATAGTCGAGTGTTTTTTCTCCACAGTAATGATGAAATATGGTGTAAGCAGATCTGGTGCATAATCATTGCTGTGCTCTACTGTTTTTTTTTTTTTTTTCCCCGTCGCTGTGTGAGTGTGCTTGTCCTTGCGTTATTTTTAATTCTATGTGTGTGTTAAGTGTACCCTTCCTCCACAAGTGTCCATGAAGTCCTATTTGCATAACCTCTCTGAGAACTGCAAAATGTATGAAATCTAGACAAATCTTTTTGCAACACACATGGAAAGTCAAAAAGGATTAGGAGATGAAATTTATATGTAAACTTTTAAGTGTCTCCAACTATCCATCCGTCCATCCTGAAATGATTATGGCGTGATCAAACAGCAGACACGCTTATCTGTATCGATACTTGTAGTCTAATCAGTCCTCCTTGAGTAGAGTTCTCATGTTTTCCCTCCGTCTGAGTTTATTTTTAAGAAGACTCCAGCTAAACAAGTCTCCTCTCTCCCACCACAGACACACACAAATACACACACATGCAGTTTATAGTGATAATTTTGTTTTGCATGAAATATTGAGAATGGCGTGTATAACTGTAGAGATGCAAGGCTGTGGTAACAGGAGTATCCGGACCAGTGGTTGTCTACCAGTTGCATCATCTTTATGCGCCAACTTGCCGCATTTTTCAACTGCAGTGTGACGATCCCTGAATTGTGTTATGAATTTCTGAACCTTTTCAGAAATAAAATTAAAACACGGCACATCAGTGTCAGCGGGGCAGGAAACAAAGATGAGTGTCTTTCACCTCAAATGTAGTCCCAGCTCTTTGTCTTCACCTTTGGCATTAAATCATTTCTCTGCAGTGATACTGACATAACTGTGTTTAATCCTCAAAAGTCTGGTTTTAAGATGAAAAAAGATGGTGCCTTTATGGACCATCTTGTCCAGCTTTGACAATAAACAGTTTTTACTGAATGGACGATGATGTGTTTGGATCTGGAGTCAGGTTTAACTTTTAAGCAGATTCTTATGTTTGTGTCATAGCACTTTCAGTTGATCTTTAAACTATGAAACTTTTTTCTCTACCCTTCTGTCTGAGTCAGCTTTCACAGCATAACAGCATAAAAGTGGATTTATTCAGTGGGATCTCAGAGAAAGTGAAAATTGGTTTATTTCAGGTTGTTCTAGTTGGAAGAATTGTGCCCTTGAAGTCAAAGCAAGTTAAAAACTAACTTTATGTCTATTTAAGGTGTTGGACATTTAAAAAAAAATATTAAAGTCTTGACCTTAGGTTTGTTCCATGTCTTTTGTACACATTTTACACATAAAATGAGTTTAGAAGTCATGTTATTAGTAATGTATTTTTCTTACAATAAAGTTTTTGTGGGTCCTCATATAATGAAGTCTTGTGTGGAATGAACAGTGTATGACATAAAAAGGAAAAAAGGAAAAACTAAAAAAAAATTGCTAAGTTGGAGTCTGCACTTGCACTTTAAAGCCTGTATGTGGTACAGTGTCTGACATACCTTCTTGAATGAGTGACAGCAGCAGGAATACTCCGGCACAGAAGGCCACTGCTCCCAATGACATCTCTAATCAGACTAAACGGAGCCACAGACTCGGGCTGGGATGTTTATGACTGTATGAACAGCACAAATTGAATGGAATCTGATTGTTTTACATCTGATTTAGGTCCCTTCCCTATGTGGTTCTAAAACCAATACAGGTCAGATTTTGCAATGTGACCTTAGATCTAATCTCATATGATGTTTGTTTTACTCTAGAGTGACACTTGTCACAATCATGTGCAGGCGGGAGTGACTGTGGAAGCAACTGATCCACTAAAAGCCTAATTAAAAGTCTGGCTCTATTTGTCCTTGTCATCATCTGCACACACACACTTCCTGGTTTTGTTTTTATTGGTCGGTCAGTTCAGAATTGTTATTAGGTCTATCATCTCAATTAGCTACTACTGGTTGGATCATGCATGATCTGAAAATACTGTCTTAACTATTTTCTTACTATCACCAAAAAACATTTCTAAACTTTGTGGCTCTTATTATGTTCTTATTATGATTTATAACTTTAAAGGTTTAATATGTGATATTTATCAATGCCTAGCTACTGTAGAAATATGGCACTACAACATGGTGGACTCGTTTTAAAGTAACGGAAACACAAAGATTCTTATTTTTTACATTATTATACAGTAAGAAAAATGTAACTGTTAACATTATATTCATTTCTGTAATTGCATCCTTCTAAATCCCCAAAATCTCACACAACAAACCTTTAAACAACCATGATTTCTGCATTGTATAAATCACATAAATATAAGAATCTTTGTGTTTGCATTACTTTAAAATGACCAGCAGGTCAACATTCACTGAACCTTTAAAGAAATAAATGATATTAAACACACAGAAGCCAGAAAAGAATCTTATTTATATATATAATTTTGGCAGTTTAATCCTCTTAAATCCTCCGAATCTCACACAGTAGACCTTTCAAACAACCACAAGTTTATCTGCTTTCAGTATAAGACCACTGCCTCACTCCCAACATGTGATTTTTGTATTTGTTGCAACATGCTGTGACTTGGATCTCAAGATGAGTTTTCCTGCAAGGCAATAAAGTATACCTTTACTTTACACTGGAATCTGATATTGGCCACAAGAATAATCTATACAACTGAAAAAAATGTACCTGTGCAGTAATTGAAATGTGCACTAAGTTCTGTAGGGTGGACAAAGCCTATGAATTACAAACCAAACTGCTTATTGTGCTTCATGTGTTTTTGCCTGGAAGTTTTAGATGAAATTTCCCATTATGTGACTGATAATGATGAATGCATCCTCATCGAGTCGCACTGTGCTTACTTTGCTGCTGCTGCTGCACTGAAACTTTCTCTTTGTCCTAAGTTAGTACTGCTGACCGTGTGGATGTACAGTGTCTGGGGGGGAAATAAACCTAACATGTCATTTAACAAATCGCTGTCTCCCTCACACACACAAAGGGAGAACCGAGTTAACCTACAGTACATGCTTTCTCTCCTCTTCACAAAAAAAAAGCACTTATGAAAAAAAAAGGGAGCCAGAGCTCAACTGCCTGACAGTGCAGTTTTTTTGCTTGTGTTGGGAAATTTGTCATCACACTCCGACTTACTACCTGGAATGGGAAAAACGTGTCGACGCCAGGACTTTTTCTCGCCTTTAATAACACACTTGCACAAACAGTCTTGCACACACTTAACCAGTACGCACACACACAATACCCCCTTTGAACTCTGAAAAGTGTGAAAGCGATCGCTCTTCTCTCTACATACATTATAATATGCATATGAGGACACTGACTCCTGCTCTTTTGCAAGTCTCTCCCTTCACTTTTTCTTTAGTTTTCTGCATCTCTTTGGCTGCCCTCTCTGTCTGTTATCATGCTTATTTCACGCTCTGCATACCTCTCAGTTAATAGCTTCCTCCTCTTCCTCCGCACACAAACACAACCCAAACTAGTGTCTTCTCTCCTCACCCCTATATCTTCGCTGTGAGCCTGCTCCCTCTCTATACACAAGCTGCCATTATCGCTGATCTGATTCCTAATTCTCAATTAGCCTCCACACAGTGCTCATTGTTAATTATTTACCAGCTCCCTCAACACCCTCAACCCACACTGGATCAATGAGCACTACTCAATTTAAATTTTTTTTTAAGTGCAGGCAAGGTGTGCTGCCATTCCGCTGTGCTATAAGGGCAAAATGGGCAATAATGCTTCTATGATCAAAAATTTGATGACTTTTAATACAATAAACAAACACTGACAAGTCAATGTTTCTTTCAAGTTCTATGGCTGATGAAGTCAGTAGGTTGTTGGTGGTATTAAATTATTTGTAAAAGACAGGACAACACGGAAATGACATGAAAAGGAAACAAGGCAGAACCAACATGAACAACATTACACGACTTAAGACAAACAGTGTAAAAGCCATATGGAGTATAAGATGAAATGATGAAAATGACGTAATGAAACGAAAGAAGATGAAGATGGTATAAAAGATGGAAGATGAAAATGATGTAATAAGATGAAAACAGCATAAAAGATTAACAGAACGGAATAAAATGAAATAAAGCATGGGCAATATATCAAATTGATTTGATTAATCAAAGTTTTCTTTAAGTAAATCCAAAAAAAATCCTAAATCTCAAAATCGATGTTAAACTTTCTTGCTCAACGAAAAAAAATCACAATACAGCCTGTTTATTTTTTGTTATATATTAGTGAATGTGTTTCTCCAGTCATGTAGTTTTAGTAAAAAAAAAAAAAAAAAACGTACTTCTGAATCTTGTTTTATCTTTAGCTCTTGCAGCCAGAAAAGATCAATTAGAACCACAAATCCTTATTAGCATTAAAAATGATGAATACCTGGATGTAACAGGATGAAAATTAGGAACTGAGATGAAAATGACATAAAATATGGGGGTAAAAGGTGAAACAAAATTAAAATAATGTAAAATACATAAGATGAAAACAAGATGAAGGTGAAGTAAAAGAACCAAAGCATGAAAAAAGTTGACAAATGAGATGTAAAACGAGGAGAAAACAACTTAAGAGATGAAACACAACAAAAAATAATGACGGAAAAGTACATTTCATGCAATCTGCACTCTTAGTCAACAAGAGGGAAACGTTGAAGCATTTTCTGTTTTAGCTTTAGACAATACAAGCAAACCTAAAGGACAAAACAAAATTGAAATATGAGTTTTAATTCATGCTCTCTACATTTTCCTCCCTCTGTGTCTTTTCCATTCCGTCCCCTCTGATCATGTCCTGCTGTGTCTACACTGTCTCACTCCGCTGCCTGCTCTCCATTATTGCTCGGATAGTCGCCCGAGGGAGCAGGCACAGTTAAGGCAGTTGTTATGGTAGGATTATTCGATAAAGACAGACTTGCTTCTGTATCACAAATGACTTGTGACTCTGACAATCTATTCTTGATCTTTCTCTATATTCGGGCTTGTTTATACTCACGTATACGCCCCCACACACAACCAGCCCCCGGGTTGTTTCTGAAGCGTCTAATCTGGCTATTTATTTCCCTTTCTCTTGGTGTGTGTTTGTGTGTAGAGTGTGCCACCGGCTTTTAAGTAGCGAGTCTCTTTCTAAGAAATTCCTCTCTGTGTGGCGGTAGTGGCCGGAGCAAAAGGTTCTCTCAAACAAGATTAATTAGCGCTCCGTCTGCAGCCACACACACATACACACACACTGAGCTCATCTTCCTGTTCATCTGAGCTACACTGGAGAATGAGATCATGCTATATGTCTAGAGCAGTTTCTTGTGCTCTTTGATCCATCTTTATAAGCCCCATGATCGCTGTGTTCACCTTCTGCCACACTATTACTCTGGTTTTCATTCCTTTCTCCAGGACCTGATTTGTCAACAAGACAGGACGTGAGGCTTTTTTCCTGTGTGTGTGTGTGTGTGTGTGTGTGTGTGTGTGTGTGTGTGTGTGTGTGTGTGTGTGTGTGTGTGTGTGTGTGTGTGTGTGTGTGTGTGAGAGAGAGAGAGAGAGAGAGAGAGAGAGAGAGAGACAGCAGTAGGTGCAGAGAGAGAGCGAGACGGTCAGCAGTAGTTTCATTGCTCTGGATCAGCTTCAGAACTTTTCTAATTGGAGGTTTTAGTCGTGGTCGTTGCTGAGATCAGGGCTTTTTTTTTCGACCCCAATCCCCCTCCATCCATTCCTCCATCCCACCGCTCCCTCCACCCTTTCCTACCCCCTCCTCCCTCCGCCTCCTCTGTACCCAGCAGCTAAGCTCTTACAAATGTGTTGAGGATGCATTTTCACCCAAACGCTTTCCCACCCCCTCTCCTTCCTCCTTCAGCACCCTCCCCCGTCCCGTTCCTCCTCATCGGATCGCCGTTCCTCCGTGCCCACCTCTGTCCCCCTCCTCTCTTCTATCCTCCTCCCAACTCACTTGCCTCTCTCTTTTTCTTCTCTTCTTTCTCCCTTGTCATTTGCAACCCCCCCCCCCCCCCCATCCCATCCCACCCCACCCTCTCTCCATACTCAGCATTTTTCTCGACTGTGGGTGTGATGTCTCCGCTGTAACGCTAATCAGCTCTGGAGACGTCAGCATTCTTTCAGTCCTTCTTCTTTCTTAGTCTGTCTCTGTCTTGCTTCCTTACTCCTCACCCTTTTTTCTGTTCTCTTTCTTATCATTTCTTCTCCTCTGTCTGTAAATGTCCCCTGCTTCTCACCTCATCTTCTGTCCCTGTGTCCTATTCTCTTGCTTCTGTGTGTGTGTGTGTGTGTGTGTGTGTTGTCTCTCCACTGTAACTGTAAGCAGCTCTGCTCTTGAGTTGTCAGCGTTCTTTCAGTCGCTCCATAAAAATACAGCCTGCAACAGCAAAAAAAGCTGTCTGTTGTAGCAACAGCCGCTGTGGCATTGACCACATCGCCACGACCACCTCGCAAGCATTATGGGAAGGACACCTCTGGCCGTCTGCTGCGTGCAGTGTGTGTGTGTGTGTATGAGTGTGTGTCTGGGCGTGCATGGTCAAGATGAATGGCAATGTCTTTGGTCAGCAGATGATCCTTAACCTTGGTGATTTGCACATGGTCACTGAGAACACCCACTAACTAGTTTATTGCAGTTTTCTCCTGCAGCATAGGTCATGTTTTTGTTTTTTTTTCTGCATGTCTAACCTTGATGAATTGGATCCAAAGATAATGTGTTTTCTACTACTATTACTAAAAAAATTAAACAGATGTAAGCATGTTAATGCAGATAAGAGGCCATAATAAGTTAATTTTAACTTACAGTTCCACTTCTGCTGCCTTAAATTGTAGTTCTTATTTTCCTTGTTGCATGACATTGCACACAATACTATAGGTTAGGTTTTAGATTGGATGTCCATCCAAGTGAGATGAGATGTGACCTTGGGTGCTGTGAATTTCTGTAATTTTTCACATTTTCTAACTATTTTAAATCCACTTCTGATCACAAAGTCTAGAGGGGCCAGTTGGAGCTCTTAAGATATGAACTCCTCTGGAAACGGGAGAATTTGGGAGGTTTATAAAATATGAACAATTAGAGGTAGGACAATTAAACAGCACCCGTAAGATATTTTTATGAGCAGAACTGGGCTCCAATGGGGATGCTGATGGAAAAAAAACAAAATCAATTAAAAGCATCTTTATTTTTGCCACTTGATTTTCAATTTCAGATTTATTGATTGATTGATTCAAATCACATTTAGATGTTTAGTTTAATGGCTATTTTCTTATAAAGTGAAAAACAGTGAATTTCAGATAATGTTGGAATTGTTTGGGGGCTTTAAATTATATCAGCCATTAAAAATCCATCATCTAATGACCTCAAATGAAAATATTCTGCTTTTGCCATATATTGTTTTCGTCTTCATCATGACTGTGTGTTAAATTGTTATTTATGTATAATTAATATATGAGTGATTCAAGACCCACAGTCATAAAGATTAGAAAAAACAAACTTTCTTGACTGCACTTTATATTCTTACATGTAAGGGTATTGCCAGATAAAAGCTGAATCACGCACCATATGAAATGTTTTAAATTAATTATTGAATGAAAGAGAAATTAACAAAGAATCTTTTCTTTTACTGGGCAAATTTTTTGTATCCGCAATTAAGTGTGACACTAATTTTGCTGAAATAATAGTAGCACAGTGCAGTCTTTCCTTGTCGCTCTCCACACTTTTGTGGTGCTGAAAAACAATCAGCAGCTGCTACTTTTCATCTGTTTTTCAATTGTTACCATTCATACTTTTATTAATTGGAATAATGATGAATAAAAGCTAAATCTAGAGCTTCCTGTTTGGTGCCAACCTAACTGTTGTTTTTGACAAAGTGAAAAAAAGTGAGCTGCCTTTGAATCAACTAGAAACATCTCTACCTCATTTTTCAGAGCATGCTGTGAAATAAGGAACCAGACATCTCTACTGTGTTCACAAATTTCCCCTCATCCTGTGCGTCTTTCAGCTCTTTAAAAATAAATACATTTGCACGTTTGTGTATGTGCAGTGGACCGTTTTGCATGTGTGTTTTATTGTGCCCCGCTGGCATGGCAGCAGGGGATGTGTGCTGTATGGGTGTGCGTGTGCGTGCACGCATTTTTTGTTTGTATGTAGATGGGGTTTGGGCACCAGGGAAATAAACCAATGCCTGGCAGGAAAACAGCCTCCTTTTTTTTACCCCTCTGTCTTCTCACTCACCCCCACCCCCAACAACAACCCCTCAGTCTTCGCGTCTTTGATCCATCTATTGTGCGACGATGCACCTCCAGCTGTAGGAGGGTACGCCGCATCCCAACAAAACAGAAGATGACAAAGGAAGCTCATGGAAAAAGCAGCAAGGTCTATGTGCACTAAACGCATTTAAGAGGAAAATTGTTTATTATTGGCTCATACAAACCTCTTAAAAAAGCTGTAAGTGTAAAGAAGTGCTGTTAAAGAAGTGCCATTAGCCTCAAGTAATACAAAACACACACACACACACACACATACATATATATATATATATATATATATATATATATATATATATATATATATATATATATATATATATATATATATATATATATATATATATATCTTTTCCCTTATTTCTTCGAATGCTTGACAAAAATCATGAGTTGTTTATTTTTTTCTGTGTGCTTGGCTCCACAGAGGTAGTTGTGCACACACATTAGGAGTAAGGTGCATTTTTCTTTGATCTGCACCTATTTATAACAGTTGGATTTGTGGAGGCGCACCACACGCTGAAACCCTCACAGACAGACAGAGGTGCACTGTGGGGGAGGTACAGTTGCTTAATGCTGTGCCTTTGACAGAAAAGAAAAAGAATGAAACGAGAATTTGCCTCATGTCATCTGAACTTCATCACTTCCCCAAACAACAGAGCTTTTTAAGTGGTGAATGACTGAAGAAACAGAACTCTGCTAAAAATTTGCCTTTACATCTCAATTATGTACAGTGTTGGGAAGTAATGTAACAATGTGCAGTCATTGAATTAACCTATTACATTTATTTAACCTTTATTCAACCAGGATATGCCCTGATAATTAAATTTCTATGTTGAGGATGACCTGCCCAAGAGGCACACCAGCCCATGCAACATTCATAAAGTCAAGCATGATAAAGATGTGTGTAAAATAACAGAGAGGGACTATATGACAGAAAGAAAGAAAATCCATTTTAGGAATAACAGGTACATTATTCAGTAACAGTTTTTTGATTTTTGATTACTTCTCTAAAAAAAAATATTAAACTGGGAAATATAATTATACATGTTTTTCAGATGATGCATGATTTTAATTGTATTTTGTGTTTATATGAACTCAAGATAAAACATAATCTGAAAGTCATTCATTCATTTAGTCATTTTCCAAATCTACTGGAGAATTTCAGGGATGCTGGAGCCTATCCCAGCAACCCATGGGCGAAGGCGGGGTACACCTCGGATGTGTCGCCAGTCCATTGCAGACATTTTGAGATGAGTCATTCACTGTCACATTCACAACTATGGGTGACTTAGATCCATTAACCCATTAAGGTGCATGTCTTTGGACGGTGGGAAGAAGCTGGGGTACCTGGAGAAAACCCGCATAGACACAGGAGAACATGCAAAGTCCACACACAAGGATCGGACCCTGCACCTCAAGGCTGTGAGGAATGATGGTGTGACACACTGACTGGAAAAACATATTCATAATTAATATATTACAACAAACAATCTACATTTTGAGGTTTTATTCTCCAGACAAAGCACTAGAGTCCGCCCTTACTGTAAGTAACTTTAGACCCATTTTCTAGTGTTGAGTAGTGTTCTTTTCCAACAACATGGCCATCTGTGATATTCTCTCAACAGTATAAGCTTTTTACTGAATATGATTGGAGATATTTGGAAGTAACCATTTGTAATCTCCAGTATTTTTGATAAAGTAACCGTACTTCAATGATATATGTGTTAATTGGAACTTATAACTAATAGTGTTTACAGTTAGGTTATTTAAACCCATAAAATAATGTTACACGTAAGTAGTTAATTCCCTGTACTGCTCATTTTTAACAGGCCCTGGTGTGAAATTCATACTCGTCAAAATCTGTACAGTAAGAGAACAGGCTGTGTTTAATCAGCAGATTGGTTTAACTGAACTTCTGATTCAGCAGTATCAGGTGTGAGGTTTGGCTAAAAAGCAGGTTTTATGCTTTGAGGACAACCGCATTTCACTGTCTGTTAGACAGCCAGTCATTTACTGGCACATTGTGGTGTGGACTCTATAGGCCATCCTCAGGCTGCAGATGCACAAATCCTAACATTTAAGTAGTTAAAGGGTTGTAAGGGGTGTAAAAACCAAGAGGGAGGGGGAATAAAAAGTGACGGAGGAGAGCAGAAATTTGCACGGCAGGAGAGAGAGGGAGTGGTGAGAGAGTGAGATCAGGAATCTGCTGAGTCATCATGACTGGTCTCATGATGATCGCTCAGCAGCAGCAACAATAGCTGCTCTTTACTGAACACACACACACACACACACAGGTCTGAGAGATGAGAGCCAGACCAACGCACAACTGCACAAAGCACTGCATTGAGAGCTAGTGGAGATGCTCATCAGTGGAGCTGTGCGCTCTAAGGACTGATCTCATCTTTTTCACTTCCCTGCTCTCTCTTTGACTTTTGATTCACACTGTTGTTTCTCCATCCTTTTGTCTTTTGTTTCCACTGCTGTGTATGCATTGTTTTATTTGCTTTAACTTGTTTGTATTTACATTTAACCCTAGTAACCGAAGGTTTATACGTGCTGTCTGTAGCAATTCTGCAGGTCCATAAAAAGTTTAAAATCAGATAATTTGAGTTTTAGGCTTAAAAATGTCTTTAATATGATCTACAGCACTTTAAGGCTTGTATTAGTTGCACCTTATTCGAGATGCATTCAATTTCTGAACTTTGTATATAAAGCTATTATTAGTCACATTGAAAGCTAATTCTGTATCCACATCAAAGTCCAACTTAAGCTTGAGCTGACGTCAAATAGGTGTTCAGTGTTAGTTGTTGTAAAAACATCTTAAAATGTCTTTACGTCAACTGGTTGAAACCTGCAGCAACACTCTTTGGAAAGGGTTATGTAGGTTTTATCTTGAACAGTTGGTTTTCCCCTGCAGTCTCTCCCACCATTTTTACCACTTCTTTTTTCTTTTACACTAATTTCTTTGGTTTTGGCTTAAAGTCAACCAATAAGAATTCAACAACACAAAGGTAGTGGGCACTGTCAGTGTAACCACCAAGAAACAGGAAGTCAGGGAAATTCTAAGAAAAGTCTGGTGTTACTTTCACTCATATACCCTGATGCAGATTCTTAATATAACAAGCTCACGCAACAGAGCTCAAACAGGCAAATTGAACGCAACATGTCTCGGCTGCTTCTGGTGGGATATGACCTGCACTAGTGTCCCTTTGAAAGACATTAATAGGTTCTAAGTGCTCCGATCACAGCTTTATGCAGAACTTAAGATGTTTTTTTCCTGTCATTTCCGCGTTAATGTTTTGCTTTCCTGCATGTCCACAGGTCTGTTCAGAAGAGCAAGGCTCTTGTGGCATGACGACGACTAACAAAGGAAACAAAGCCTTGAAGGTAAGAAGGCTCAAATGAGACTCATTCATGTGTAGCGTTTTCTACATTGCTGGTACACAGTGTTTCCCATTCACATATGCTCCCACCACCAATACCACTGGGAGCAACGTGGTTCAGTGTCTTGCCCAAGGACACCTCAACATGTTAGCAGCAGGATTTACCCATGGACCTGCTCAATCCTGTCAAGTGAATTTGAAGCAGGCCTTTGAAATGCTACAATACGATCGAAAACAAAATGCTAATAAGGTACGTTTTTATTAAGTGGTGATGAAAACAAGGAATAATTTGGTCTCATTAGTTTATACTTCTTGGTACCATTAACAGCCATGTTTTCACAAGATGCTGAGGGACACCTGATCAGTCATGCGAGTCGAACATTTCCACTTATGTGCATTAATTGGCAAAAAAGCACCTCTAGCAAATGTATAAATTTGGTTGTAAATTTTATTTCTTGCAATTTCCTTAAACCATTTCAATACAGTATCTCAGTGTAGATGAAATAATGTCATTGAAATGGTAAATGAACTATATTTATTCAATGTTTTTGTGATATTTGTGCATGCTGGTTTGCTTTGTGTTGGATTCTGTTTGCTGTTGTTACCCAACTGCATTTCTATGGAATTTTGTTTTTTGCCAATATATTCAAACAAAACTTTTTAATTCTTAAAGAAAAATATGAATTTGAAAGAGAATAAAATTCACCCAAGAAAAAAAAAAAAAGTTGCAAACAAATTGTCTGTGTTATTGTGTAAAGTATTGGTATTTTGCTCTTTTCACAACTTGTCCTTTTGTTTGTCTCTGTTTGTTTCTCGCTGCTGGCTTTGCGGTTATGCTCCCCGGTTTTTCGTTTGCGCTCCATGATTCTTTGTTTACAGTTTTGGCACCAACATCTTGGGTGGGTGGGTTCTTTAAGCGATATATCCTCATTGGCTAATACATTTTTGAGTGACAGCTCCATCGAGCAGCTACTCGGTGACCCAGAAGTTGTGTGTATCGAGTTCAGGCGTCACCGAACTATCCATCCAGTGGACACGCGAACACAGAGACCTCAAAAACATATTAGCCGATGAGGATACATCTCTTAAAGAACCCACCCGCCCAAGAGGTTTGTGCCAAAACTGTAAACAAAGAATCACAAGGTGCAAACGAAAAAGCAGGGAGCATAACTGCAAAACTAGCAGCGAGAAACAGAGAACTGTAAACAAAAGGACATGTTGTGAAATGAACAAAATGCAAATACTTTCCACAATAACACAGAAAATTTGTTTGCAATTTATAGGTTTTGATTTTGCAATGACTTTTTTTTTTGCTTGGGTGAGTTTTATTTTCTTTCAAATTCATATATTTTGTTTAAGAATGAAAAACTTTTGTTTGAATACATTGGCACAAAAAAAATTCCATACGTTTCTAAGCTATCAGTAGCAGTAGTAGCACACTGCACATGAAACTGAAGAACACTGGGGGCAGCATAATGATTTTCACAGAAAAACACACCCAGGACATTGAAGCCAGTGTAGACCTGCTATTGTGGATGTACGTTAACTATGAGCACTGGGGAAGGTACTCAGTTTTTTAAGACGGATTATGGTCTGATAGCACGGTAGACAAAAAAATTATATGTGCAGGTCTTCACAAATGTTACATTTTGTACCTTTAATGGCACCCAAAGCCCTTTTTCACATTAACCTTTTTTTTTGATCAGGGTCTTTTTTTTATTTTCAGTTTTCAAATGCACAAAAAGAAACATGCAACTTTAACATGACATTGTTGTATCCAGTTCCTATCCACCACACATTAACCATTTTGTGCACAAAATCATACACACATTCACACATAATAATTGAGGCAAGATGGGGTTCAATGTCTTGCCCAAAGACACCTCAACATGTGAATAGGGGTCAAACCACCTACCAGTGGGGGGTGGACAAACTGCTCTATCTTCTGAGCCACAGTTTTAGTTGTCTTTGCATATGGTCTGAGTCTGTCTCACTCCCATCCTTCCCCCGATTCCTTTAGGTGAAGCGTGAGCCGGGAGAAAATGGCACCAGCCTTACAGACGAGGAGCTGGTGACTATGTCAGTGCGGGAACTGAACCAGCACCTCCGAGGACTCACCAAAGAAGAGATCCTACAACTGAAACAGCGGCGGCGCACCCTGAAGAACAGGGGCTATGCTGCCAGCTGCCGGGTGAAGCGAGTCACCCAGAAGGAGGAGCTGGAAAAGCAGAAGGCCCAGCTGCAGCAAGAGGTGGACAAACTGGCCAATGAGAATGCGTCAATGCGCGTTGAGCTGGACGCTCTGAGGTCTAAGTATGAGGCATTACAGACCTTCGCAAGGACTGTGGCACGGAGCCCCACCGTCGGGGTTGGGGTCAGAGCTGGAGGGGGAGGAGGAGGAGGGGGAGGGGTGGCATCATCAGTCATTGGTCCACTCATACCGGGGAAGGTGGCAACAGCTACGAGCGTGATCACAATAGTGAAGTCAAAAACAGATGCACGGTCTTGAGGGAGGGGAAACAAGGATGAGGGTGTGTCAGGATGGAGTTCAGGTGCGTCTTCTCTGCCAAACGCTTCTCCTCTACCTGCACTGACACTCACAGCTGGGCAGTATCGATCACATCGCCTCAGCATCCTCCTGTCACCTGTCCCAGATCAGATCAGTGCAGGCAAAGGAAAGGATGGAAGCAGCAGAAGACTTTGACACCTTTGGTCAGAGTGTGGTCATTTAGCACAGGGAAGATACACAGGGTTCCTACGGTCACTGAAAGCCTGAGAAGTCATTGAATTTGTCATAAAATGTGTTTTATTCCCACAAAACCATTATTCTTTTAAAAAATCTAAACCAACACCCAAAGCTCTTTGCAGTTTTGTTCAGTTGCAGTGTTAATCAGTCCAGCAGATTTAGGAGTCTTCAGTATATAGCAATCCCTTCACACATTTTCTTGAACAAAGTTTTAGATCTAAATTAGCTAAAGTAACAATATATACATAAAGCTCTGGAAAAAATGAAGGGACCAGAGGAAATTTATGTATCACAAGTCATCAAGCTGAGCTGCTTATATCAGAAGGTAAAAAACAGCAAAGTGAAAGACTGGTGAAGACACATGCCAAAAGTCATAAACTGTGACTGGATCGCATAGTTATTCACCAAATATGGATTACTTACCTCAAAGTTAAAACATCAGTATTGTGTTTTTAAAATTAATATGAAATAGGTTTCTTTACAGTATTTCACGGAAATAAAAGAAGACTAGTATTTTTTTTGACTACCTGTAATTTTTTTTTGCAAAGGAAAGCTTTAGATAATTTAATATGTAATACTATGGAAATATTATAAATGCAAAGTGGACTCGTTTTTGGCAGAGCTTTATGTATAACACAAATGGAACATTGTTACTGAGCAGGATAGTATGGACTCTTCAGAGAGAAATTGTCGGATTAGATTCACAAACAAGGTTTTGGATCCCTGACTTCCAAAGCAACAAACTAAATTTCATGTGACCAGCTGTTTTTAGCACCTGCAGAGAATTCTCATCTTGCTCCCCAAGGCCAAGAACATTTTTTCTCCGAAAAGTACTATAGAAAATATATATTATACAATGGTGGTAACTGTATTTCTACTGTTTTGTACTGTGTTGTCATTCACATGAGGTCCAAAGTGTATTCTCTGTGTGTGAATTGTTATATATCAGGAATTCTGTGAAATTCTGTGAGGCGTGTTCGTTTTGGTATTGCTATATTTAGTTAGCTGTATTTTTTCTACGGTCCCTTCAATTTCTGTGTCTGACTTTTCTCTAATCTATTTCTCTGTCCTTCCATTTTTCAACTCCAACTGGCTTCCATTGTTACATACGATACTAACTGAGAGGAAAAAGGGTAAATATTATTATTTACCAAAAAAGCTGAAAAAGTGCTGTAGTATAAAGAAGATAAAGCTATTCAGTTTCAGTGAGTTGGTGGTAATTTTCAGGGAAATGGTTGTTTGGACACCAGAGCTGAATTAATATTAAGTTAAGTTATCCATTGTCTGTGTAAGTTCCTCTCAAAATTCAATTCAAGAAATTTGGAAGGGCAAGTGCCTTGGTCTCCTTATGATATGCATCAAGATGAAGTCAAGAGGACACGGGGAATTGTGGAAGGACAGTGGAGATTTCATTGCTTGTACCTGTGCTTAATGGGATACACTGACCAATCAGGAATCAGTTTGTGGCAGCATTTAACTCTCGCTGTGCTTTGTCGTATGAGCTGTGAAGTACCCATCAGGATTATTATTAATAACAATAATAATAATAATGATAATAATAATAACAATAACATCCATTTATGTGCAGTTCTTCAGTGATCTACCAGATGGTTTTCCTTGCACAGAAGCAGCCTTTAGAAAATGTAAAACTCCACCTTTCCTTTTATGGTTTACATTCATGAATCTGATTGGCTGATGGATCAAAAATCTAGGTTACTATACCTACAAAAAAATATATATGTATTTGTTTTTGGTTTTTTTTGTTGTTGTTTTTTTTTTTACCTTAAGTCAAAAGGGTTTTTATTGCATTCCTCTTGCTTTTAACTACAAATCTGCCTGTGTAAATGCAACTGTGACGTGAACTGTACTGACATATTTACGTATTCCACTGAAGATCCAGTCACATAAATGGGATGTCATTTCACACAAGCTTTACCATTAAAGTAGTCTTCTGTGGTGTTCTATACTCAAAGAATCTTTGTCTATGTACGGTAGAGTCTGGAGTTTTATAAAGACAATTATCTTTGCATTGTTTGTAATGACCTGTAAAAAAAAAAAACAACAAAAAAACAAAAAGGTATAACAAAATCTGTTTGATATACAGTATCTCTCTATTTTGCAATTGTACCAAAAGTGGCTTAACTACTGAATAGCTTTGTTTTTCTCTAGTGACTAGGCACGTGTGTGTAACCGTGAACTAGCGTGTGGTGTGCTGTGTAGGTTATGTGACGAGGTAATTATAATGTTCACTATTTCATGGATATGACTTTTGATCTGTGCTTGATTTCAGGCCGAAGTGGGTGATGACACCCTGGGAAACTGCACTCTTTATCTCTAATCATAAAATGTCTGTCGCCCCAGCTCCAGCACTACAGACATGTTGGCTCGCATATCGTTTATCTGCCCATGAATCTGCACTTATGATTAGTTTAAAAAAAAAAAGTTTGCATTCTGGCTGACCCAGATCTTTCCAAATAGGCCTTTGTGGCTTCATTTAGGTGTTTGTAGCGATCAAGGCTCATTATCACAGATGAATTGGCCGACGAGATGAGGAAGTGTTATGGTTAACCTCACTAGCTTTATGATGTTGTGAATTCAGGTCATCTGGCGAGGTAACAAAGATGTGAAACTCAACAACAGGCCTTCCTGGCTTCATCACCTCTACTCTTTTAATAAGTTATTTTTGTAGTGTGTGATAAAGATATTTTGTTTTTGCTGTGTATATTTTATATAATGTATATTTAATGTTGTTCCTGTTTTGTTTTTGAGCTATTCTGTACGTGTCAGGGAAGTGAACCTAATTTGTCATTGTATTTGATGTTTTTATGAAGTGAAAATATCAGTTTTGCTATTTAATGGGTTATCTGTCAAAGAGTGAGGTTTACCATTAAGTGATTTTTTTGTTTGTTTGTTTGTTTGTTTGTTAAACATTCAGAAACCAGATTTTATTTTAATAATTTACAGAAATACATGTAATTTTCATACATTTCATACATTTACATGACATTCTACTTTCCACTGTGAGGAAAGCCTATATCTGCTTGGTTATTGAGATTAGAAAGGTACGTCTTCATCTGCATACTTCATTATTCTGAAATAAAATTCCAATGGGAATAACAAGAGCGGACAGGGGTTGAGGTTTTAAAATGGTATTTCCCCATAATCTTTACACCAATAACCATTTGCACATTCATCCAACCATGAAACCAGAGAACTGTCAAAAGAAAATGTCTAATACATTTTTTATATCTTATCACAGGAGTATGTGTGGTTGTATTTAAAGCAAATATAGATATCACACCCCGCTTATTTATACATTTTAAAAGACTTTCCCTGTTTCATAAGGGCAGAGTAATATCCATTTTCTTTTTTTTTTTTATCTGTGATCTGTGACATTGTACAAATGGAGTTTTTCTTTTTACTCTTTCCGTTGTTTCCTGTCTCTCTTTATATTTGATCATTGACCAATGTTGCTCAGTTTTTGACCACTCCTGTATGGTCATGTAGGTATGACAGTTGTACAAAAATGGCCCGAAACTTCCTGGTGCTCGTCAGAAACGTAGACATAAGCCTAATGTACAGTACCTGCCACTGTCAGAACATGTTTAGTTTGTATTTTTATGCTTCTCTGGTTTCCAAAAGGGTGCGTAATGTGTAAAATGTGTCAACGCAGTGTTAAACAGATATCTCTAATTATGCAAAGGTGTCCGGCAAAACTCCTGCCGCACAGGAACAGTGATGCTATAGATGTTTCAAGTTGTCTGTATTTGTAATTGCAGGTGCAGCGTGATGTAGTGAAAGAGCTTCTATACAGAGTAACAGCTGCTCTCTTTAAATCTGGCTTATATGTTGTGGCCTGTGTTGCTTTTTTTTCCCCCCAGTGTCTGTTAATGTATTCCAGTGAATTTTTCTATCCGTTTCTTAACTCAAAGGAAGACAGGATGCAGAACATATTGTAGCATCAGTGCAAGGCTTCCAGTCAAACTTGAAAATGTAACTATTCTGTCTTCCACACTTGATTTGTTGTGGTTGTTGGGTGTTTCCCCCGTGTAATGCATGTGTTGGGGCAGGTGAGAGTTAGGTGAAGTGTTGCAGATATTTTCCTCCTAGTTTTTACTCGCAAGACAGTTGGCTGATAACAGTACTTTTTGTGATCATCATGAGCTTTTCCTAGCAGAGTTTATGAGCTTCAAAGACACACTGACCTTATTTCTCAGTGTCTGTACAAGGGTTATATCCCCATTTATGAAAAGACTTTTCATCACAACCATATGCAACCACTCCTGAACCACATCCATAAATATTTTACAGTAGCAGGAAAGAGCGGTTTCGTTACTTATCCATAAAGTGTTTTGCAACTTAAGTCAGCAGAGCAAGCCAAGACCAAGCCCTTTTTCAAAACATCTGATCATAGAAGATGCAAATTATTAACCCTCATCCTGATGCTCGGCCAATCAGAACACGGCCATGCAGTTGTTTGTGTTTCTAGTGAATCACGCCACCACACTCTAAAAGCCCTTTCACCCACCTCGCTGAAGAGTAAATGAACCAGGGATTCTTTTGATCATTTGGTGTTTTCATCAATAATACTGTTTGCTTTATCTGTTGCGATCTCTCTCTCTCTCTTTTCTGCCCTGCCTTCATCAGTTACAGATCCATATTCTACATATCACATGAAGTTATTTCCTTTTTTCCCCCCTTCTCTAATCCCCCCGATTGAACCATGTGTCATTTGGCATGTGGTCTACCTGGTCACTGATGGGATATTTTGTGTTTCCAAAGCATATAATGGTCAGTTTAAAGCTATAGAAAAGTAGTGAGTTTGTGTGAATATGGCGTCGCCTATTCAGAAATGCCCTTGTAATAGGAAATTCTGTGTTTTGTAATACTTCTGTATGGGGTGTAATAAATTATTCTTCAACAGTACTTTCTATGGGAAAATACTTAAAATGTGACGGTCTTTGTAAGTATTTATCTTCAACTAAATTAATGTTCTTTTTTTTTTTTTTTTTCGCAATTTGTAGATATGTAAGTGATGATGATAAGGTATTGGTAATCATGAAATTAACTGTTTCATCATCGGTCGGATGCATCTTTTAATTTATTGATGTATATACTGTATGTTTGTTAATAACAGCTTACTTTATTTTGTATATGACCAATAAACATGTTTTAAAATGGAATACTTTTTCATGAGTGCTTTATGTACTCCTATGTAATAAAGAAGCATACATATTTGTACATTTTATTTACATAAGATTTATATACAAGAAATTAGGCACTTAATTCACTTTTTGGTTTCATATTTACTTTTGTGATATTTCGCAGCCAAAAATACAAATATACCTTGTACACAGGTGAAACTAGTGGTAACTACATGGCAATAAGTGCTGGAACATGTTAATTGTACATTTACCTGTGTGTTTGTTTTACTTTAAGTGTGCAAAGTTAACCATATGGAGCAATATGCAACAAACACCTGAAAAACTAATATCAGAGGATACAGTCAGAAGCTTATTATCTATTATCCCCCCCTCTCTTCTACCCCCTCCCCTCTGGAAGGTGATATAGGACACTAAAAACAAAAACAAACCGACTCATGTGGTTTTGACCCACAAGTGGTTAAATGTAGCCACCCACCTCCCACTGACTGAATAACTACCACCCCCAGCCTGTGCAATACTCACCCTACTTCAGTGCAATAATCATCCCTATGCATCTTGTTTTAAACTTTACCTTGTAACTATCCTTATGTTGTACATATTTCTTTTCTATAGTATAGAGTTAGCTTTTGGTATATTTTAATAGTAATTGTATATTTAATATTTTATTTCTGGCGTTTTTGGTATATTGGTATGTCTTTCTTTTGTGAGACAGTCTCTTTTGAACTTTAAGCATTTGCTGATAAACAGAGACAGAACTACTAAATTAATTTTCATTGTTCCTGTAGCAATGACAATCTTATTTTCCTTTCAGCTGTTCCCTTCGGGGGTCACCACAGCAAATCATCTTCCTCCATTTAACTCTATCCTCTGCATCCTCTTCTCTCACACCAACTACCTTCATGTCCTCTTTCACTACATCCATAAATCTGGTCTTGGGTCTTCCTCTAGATCAATGGTTCTTAACCTGGGTTCGATCGAACCCTAGGGGTTCGGTGAGTCAGTCTCAGGGGTTCGGCAGAGGTCAAGACACACACTCGACAACAGCAGATGTCACACTGATTTGCAGTAAATATTCATTATTATTGTAGCCTGATGGAAATTAGGTGATGGGTGTGTGTTAAAATGTTAAAAATGATAAATAGCATAAATACAATAAGTTCATTATTGGAATACATAAGGTTAAAAATTAAAACCATTTCATTGTGGTAGTATTAAAAAAGGTAATGTCTTTGTGAAAAGGTATGTAATTTGTTGTGAGTTCATGCACTGTATTGGTTTTGTTCTTTGAACACAGTGATGTTAATGCACGGTTCATTTTGTGCACCAGTAAAACATATACCTGTGTCCTGAATTTGAAAAAACTCATATTTTATTTTTTAATAAAGAAGGGTTCGGTGAATGCGCATATGAAACTGGTGGGGTTCAGTACCTCCAACAAGGTTAAGAACCACTGCTCTAGATGTTCTGCCTGGTAGTTCCAACCTCAGCATCCTTCTACTAATATATTCACTATCCCTCCTCTGTACATGTCCAAACCATCTGAGTCTGGCCTCTGACTTTTTCTCCGAAATAACATGTGGTGCTCGTCTGATGTACTCATTCCTGATCCGATCCATCCTGGTCACTGCCAAAGAGAACCTCAGCATCTTAACCTCTGCTACCTCCAGCTCTACCTCCTGTCTTTTCCTCAGTGTCACTGTCTCTAACCCATATAACATGGCTGTTCTCACCACTGTCTTGTACACCTTTCATCTCATTCTTGCTGACACTCTTTAAAGCAGCGTATGACTTTCATCACAAATTTTTCTTTAGATTTGTTAAACCCCAGTGATAGCCTAATTACTACTAATCCGTTAGTCTTTCCATGCTTGGTTTTACAAATTTGTAGAAAAATTTGTGATAAAGATCTATTCTATCAGAAAAGTGGCTCAAACTGTCATGTTAATACAGTGGAGTAAAATGTACTGTATTGTACTTGATGTAATAGAGTGAAAACATAAAGTATAAAGAAAATGAAATTATCAAGAGAAGTGGAACTGCTTAAAATTGTACTTGAGTACAAAATGTAGGTTAAAGTATCCTCTCACTGACTTTCCTGCATATTGTTAGCCTCATAACATAATTGCCTAAGTCATATTTTTGACCACATTCTGATATGTACATAAAATGAAGCAGTGTTAGGAAAGTAAGTTACGCATACATCACAATTTTGCCAAAAATATGACTTAGGCAAGCATCCTATGGGGCGAAAGATATGTTCCTTTGTGTTCAGTCCAGTCTGTAGGTGGCGGTGTGGAGATATGAGCCGCCGCGCCCTGGAAGATCCGGAACGGAGTTAGTTTTAGTATGGAGCGGATTCAGAGTTTATTCTATAATATTTATTCGAGACTTTATCGATCCCACAACGGGGAAATTCATCGGTCACGACAGCAACAGAATAAAGTGCAAGAAAAATGTGCATGCAATAATAATAATAATAATAATAATAATAATAATAATAATAATAATAATAATAAATACAACTATACAGACTATATACATATTTACAACAGAGTGGAATTGCAATATGTCAGACAAACCTTTAGCAGATGATGGTCATATAACGCGCTTGAGAAGAATAACAGCAAAAGTTGAGAAGTTTTTATGTTATTATAAGTTTCAAGTTGTGTTTTAGGTAGTATTAAAACTGGATTTTCAGTATTGTGTTGTAAATCCACCCCGGGTTTTGTGACTGTCCTGACGGTTTGTGAACTGTCATCATCACCGTTGCTTCAGGAGGAGAGGCGGGTAAAAATGTAAACACTGATCTATCCGGCTGTTATTGTGTGATACACATTATACCTTTACTGTCTTAGCAAGGTATTTCACCGCTGAAATTATCAACTTCGGTTAATGTTGGTCTTTTGTCTTTAATTCACCCACCACTGTGGTGTTAATAATATCAGCAACGACAGATAAGGCGTTAGCTGGCTAGCAAGCTAGTGTTACAGCTCAGCAGCTAGCGTTAATACACAATTAGCATTAGCAACAAGACAACTAGCTAGATAACCTTAACATATAGACGTCAGTTGGGCCTTAGGTCAGCTTTACTAACCTTTCATTCTGTTGCAACTAGATGGAGGACTACGACAAATTCGTGGAGTATTATCTCTCCCAGATGAGAAAGAAAGAGGAAGAAAACAGCAACAGACACATATTTGCATCATCTATCATTCGGTTCTATGGAAAGCCCATCCTTCCTCCCGTGGTAGGAGATGATATGTGTAATTTCTTTGTTAAAATCTCAAATTCCTTATCTATCTATCTATCTATCTATCTATCTATCTATCTATCTATCTATACATATATATATACATATATATATATATATATATATATATATATCTACATATATATATATATATATATATATATATATATATATACATATATATATATATATATATATACATATATATATATATATCTGTATGTGTGTGTGTACCGTCACCCTGGTGCTGGAAGTGGTTATAAAAAGTATTGTGACAGTTGATCAGACGTGAAGCCAAGAGACGCACACATTTCCAGCTTTAATATATAAGACTGTGATGCTTTTTCTGTTTTTAATTACTGCAGTGTAATGCAGTGTGAATTTAGCCTACTTGTCTGATAATAGAAGTATACTACCTCGGGTATTTTAAACAGAGGAGAACAAAAGCTAAGACAAATTAACCTCGTGTTTCTGTGTGATGACAACAGCTGTCAGGGAAGCAGAGAGAGGAGATGCAGCGACACAGAGATGAAGCACAGAAGGCTGCTAAACACACAAAGTCAAAGGAGGACCCAAGAATGGCTGCCGTACAAACTATTCTGCACAGTGTTCAGGTAACTATAGTCCTGCTTTAACATTTACTCTACTTGACAAACTTAACATGCTTGTATTTGAGCTCTCCTATTATTGCATACATGTATTGCAGTTTTTCTCTACTATTTTAAAGCTACTCTAAATGCATGTAAGATTACTGTGGAGAGCATCAAAATGAATGAGATTTACAAGATGTAATGATTGCAGTGCCCAGTTTTTTTTTTTTATGTTTTGGAGGTTTCCTCATTTTTTTCACACATACGCTTTCTCAATGATCAATTGCATATGTAGGACCTTTAGACTTAAGAAAACGCATTACCAACAAACCTATGGAAAATGCTAAAATCCAAACAATAAACAACACATACTACTATCTACAGTATAGTTTACATGATTAACCACATATGGATTAAAAACTTTGGGATGCTGTAATTTCTTTACAGATACCATTTAAATAATTTACTTCTTGATAATGTGTTGTCCATTTGCATATCATGTTCTCATACAGTTAGTCAAAGTCTGGAACATGCATGCCAAGCTGTGGCTTATTTGCAATATGGAAATGAAATGGAATGAAAAACTCTGATCTTCTGACAGTAATAATCTTTTGTTTGTTATTATTTGCTCTTTTATTTGCAGCTGAGAAAGATGCCAACATTGGAGGAATTGCTTAAAGAATCAGAAATTTGCTCAAAATTATCTTCCTGTAAGAGCAACAGTGGATCAGTGTCACATAGTGTTTTTTCAAAGGATAGTTTAGTGTCATCCCCACCATCTGAACAAAAAGAAATGGATGCTGTGTCTCTTCCTCCACTGACATCAACTACATGCAGTGCCTTTTTCACCTCTCATATAAAATCTCATCTGAGTAACTGTGAAGGAAGCCTTATTAACCAACATGACAACCAGCAGGGATCACTACCAACCCATCTTAATGATGCGAGCCACCAATCAATATCCTCAGGTTATATGACCTACGAGAATGTCGAAAACACCATCAGTGTCTCTGGACAGATTGACACAAGGAGTGACAGCCATGACTTTGTCTCTACTGAAAGAAGTGAGAGCATGGGAGGCTTCTTTCTACATAACACTTCAGACACAATTGCAAAAATGCCAGACATTATTAGCTACCCTCCTGTAGATGGACAGGAATTGGAGAAAAGTGGATTGGAATTATCCATCTGTAATCATGTAATAGCAGGTGACACAGTAGAAGATGTTTGCAGCACCTTTTTCCAGGATAATTCAGTCACTTGTGCCCATTTGCCATTTGAAAAATCCACCACAAGTTTTTTAGATGGTGCTGAGTCGAAGGAAAATACAGTTTTTTCCACTGTACTTGATCAAGATTCGGACAGAAATGACAGCATAGGCCCTTCATTAAAAAACAGTGAGGTTACAAATAGTCTACAGATGGATAACTATACGCTGGCAGAACTACACATTCAGCCTGGAGAAGCAAAACCAGCAGACAACCCAGTAGATGAAGCAGACTCAAAGCTATCTAAGAAGCCTTATCGTCTGAGCCTGCAGGCCTTGCTGAAAAAATCTCAGGAGTATCGGAAGCGCCAGCAGATGCTTAGGATCCAAGCCAAAAACACTAAAATCCAGGAGAGAACCCGAGAACAGCCAAAAGGAAAGGTGGAGGAGCAAAGTCTCTCAGATAAGGAGAATGATGAGTATTCTAACATGGGGACAGTGACTGCAGAGCAAAAGAAAAGTAAAGAAAGATGTGGCACTTTTATCCCCACAGGAGTGGAAATGTCACTGAAAAAATCCTGGGAAAAGAGTCAGAGTGAGGAAATACTTGTAAAGCCACGCTTCACATTTGAAAGCACACAACATTTTGATATTATAACCAGTGTTGAGGAGGAAACAGCCTCCAGAAATAACAGGCTAAATGCAACAGAGTTTAATGGTATTGATTCATTCCCTCAGCAAGAGCCTACATGGACAGAAAATACCTGCCTCGCACCTTCTTTTAAAGTTGCAGGGAAATTTCACACTATCCCAGCCCCTACTTTTTGTAGGAGTCCTGTCCACTGTAAAGTCAAAGGCTCTTCAAAATCTGTAGAAGGAGCTATTGACAATACCTTTAAGAGGGAGCTTCTGATCACTAGTGAAAGAAATGTAGACCAAAAGGTCAAAGATGGTAATGGTGGACAACAAAGCAGCCCTACAGCAGCTCTTTCCACTGTGAATGTTGTAGTTGAATCTGATGTAACAAGCATATTGGCAAAGCGTTCACAGCACTTAGATCAGCTGGAGTTCAACCTGTCCGGCCTGAAAGTACTGATCTCAGATTTGGAGACAACACTTACAGAGAACATGGACAAGAACTGCAGCCAAACTGAGAGCAGCCTAAAAAGTAACACCTGCTGTGAATCTGGTCAGCGTATAGAGCTGGGTCAGAATGATTCTGTCCATGGGGAGGATGATGATGATAATGATAGCAGCAACAAAGACCACAAGGACAGGGAGTTCCTAAGTAGACAGTCATTGGACAGTTGTAAGAACATGTGTGAGGAAAAGAGTATTTATCAAACAGATGAGCTTCCTGTTGTGGAGCAGGATATACAAACGGAGGCAATTAGTTTAAGAGAGATAAGGCTGTTTAAAACCTTAACAACAGAGAGAGAAAAGGAAAGTAGTACAGGTACAGGATTTACAAAGAGTTGTGGACAGGATGGCGATTGCAGAAAGCAGCAGCCACCGGGTAAACATATCCTCTCTACAGCACAGCGGATGCGCGTCCCCGACATATTCAGAACTCGTCCCTCTGAAACCACAGCACCACATAATCTCTGTGTACTGTCGGACACTAGTAACCATCTAGTACAGAGGAATGAGGTGGATGTGGAACATCATGACTATACCCGCTCGCCGTCTCTCAACCAGTCATACGATGTTGACACACCATCGCAGCTGTGGCTTCAGGAGGGATCTGGATCAGACTCAAAAGGTCATCTGGTTCCGGAAAAACATCTGACCCCAGAGAATGGGGTCGAAGATCAGAGCGGTCTATCTAAGGTCAAACGTAAACTGCTCATGCACGTGTCTGAGGACATAATGAAACGAGGAGGAAATATCAGCAGAAAAGCTAGTCCAGTGCCCAGACCCACCTCCAGCACTCCTAAAGGTGAGGGTATGACACAGTTGATGCACAAAATATATATCATCTATTAAGAGCTTCAAATAATCATTCCAGCTAAACAAATGTAAATGAGAAAGAGAAAGAATAGACACCTTCATTTTGCAGCTCTCTCTGTAAGTGAAATGACCGAATATAAAAACAGATAAGACACCATTAATGTCATTGTAGAAAAGCGAAACCAAAATATTACAACTTTGGGAGATGCCACATTTCTTCTGTGATGAACCACAAACTAGAGCAATAAAGTCATATCAGAGGAACTTAACAGTGATTGGTAATTAAAGCTGTCAATCACATGTTTAACTCTCTACCTCTGAAAACATACAGCTCTGGAAAAAAGAGACCACTGCAAAATTATCTCTTTCTCAGATTTTACTAATATTGGTATGTGTTTGAGTAAAATGAACATTTTTGTTTTATTCTCTAAACTACTGACAACATTTCTCCCAAATTCCAAATAAAAATATTGTTATTTAGAACACGTATTTGCAGAACATGATACATGGTCAAAATAACAAAAAGATGCAGGTGTTTTCAGACCTCAAATAATACAAAGAAAACCAATTCATATTCATTTCCAAACAACACAATACAAATGTAACTTGGGAAAAGTTCAGACATCAGTATTTGGTGGAATAACCCTGATTTTCAATGACAGCTTTCATGTGTCTTTGCTCTCCACCATTGCTGTTTGATGACTTCATGCAGCTCCTGGCAGAGAAATTCAAGAAGCTCAGAAATGCTTGTGACCATTCATCTTCCTCCAGAAGTTTTCAAAGTGGGTTCAGGTCTGGAGATTGGGCTGGCCATGACAGTGTCTTCATCTGGTGGTCCATGATCCACACCTGCATTGTCGTGATAGAAGAACCAGTCCTCAGAGTTTGGGAACATTGTCAGAGCAGAAGTCCAATAGTTTTCAGTAGTTATTTTTTGATTCCAATTACTTTTGCAGTACGAATGGCACTATTTTTGCCTAATGTAAGATGATAGTGATGGCCACAGTAGTGGTGTTTATACTTCTCCTTAAATAAGACATGGATCAGGTGTTTATTCAGTAGAATAAGGTGTGCTTGTGATGGAATTGAACAGACAGGAATGGAATGGCCGTCATACATGCAGACATGCTGATTCCAGAGGAAATTGCAGTGATTTCTTAATTTTTTCCAGAGCTGTATGTGATTAGAGAAAATCTTCTCAAAAACCCTACGTCACAGATTGGTACAGCCTGTAAAAAGAGAAGAGGTGCAGAAGCCTTGGTTCTTGTCAGACTATACTAAAAGGTAATAATTTAATTTTTTCCCAGTGAAGGAAAAAGTCCCAAACTGAAATTGCACTAAAACTAAAAATTTTACTGTGACATTCATTTAATACGGGTGAGTGTAAGCTCATTTTAGTCCCAAAACAGTATATTACACCTTGTGCAAGAAAATGTTCAAATGAGGAACTTTAGATACAAAGTCATTATGGGACGTAAAAAAAAACAAAAAAAAAAACATAAATTCCCCACAAAAAAACACCACTGAATGCACTCTTTAAACATTGTTATGTATTCATGTTGGGAGCTTCGGATTACCCAATGTACACAGTTATGTGTGGTCATGTTCTTACTGAACGTGAATAGATTCATGTATTTTGTGAGTAATTGTGTGTAAAATTGGTCATAAAATGCATTGTCAACACTCTTAAAAGATCTCAGAGTTAAATTGAACAAAAGGAGTCAAATTTAACTTGTTGAAACCTGCAGAAAGCCTGTGTGCAAAGCTTTGCCCTTTATCGTCTCCTCTGTAAAGTGTTATCATGCCTCAGGATATCAACAACAACACTGAACTGTTGTGTTTACTGATTTGTAGCTGCAGTGTGGTGGCGTGAAGGCCATGGCAGTAGGAGGGAAAAGCAGGAACAACTAAAACAGGTCCACGCCGCTCAGGTCAGAGCCCTGCAGGAGGAGCACAGACGACAACAGGAGGAACTAATACAGGTGAGAGAGTGGCCGCTCAAGTGGATAGTGTGACCTGAAACAAAGCAAAAAGCTCTGTGCATGATATGTATGATTATTTTGGATGTTCTGCCCCTATTTTGATTTAATATCCCATAAATTGAATGAAAAAATAAGCAGTAAATCACAAAATCAGTGACGACACATATTTTGTCTTGTTTTGTCTGATATCATTTATGTCACTCATTATATTTGTCTTATTTTGTACATCGTTTTCATATTATTTCTTTTGTCATTTTTGTCTAATTTCGTCTAGTTACAAAAAATATTAAACCACAAATAACATCTAGCGTCATTAGCTTCCACTAAAGTCATAACTTCTTATGCCATTAAACCTAAAAGAAAAAATGATTTGACATTTATTATAATAATTATTGATACCGGCAGGTTTCAGCTTTTACCTGCTGAGATGAAATAGGTCACCCTTTTTGTTGTTGAATAAAACACGTTGTCAGACATGTATGAGACATGTAGTAAAACACTCAACATGGTACTAATGCGTTCACATTGATATGTCCTCTGTCCCGCTGGTCCCCTTTTTCATTAGATTGCATCATGCTACAGTACAGGTTTAGCCATAATTCACTCCCCCCATCGCTTTGACTCCTCCCAAAGTCACCTATGAAAAATTAAAAATTAATGTAGAGGCCAGTGTTTCGATCCTTTGCAGACAGAATAAACGAAGAGTTTCTTATCCTAAGCAGTGATTTCATTGACCCCACAGTAAATGTTGTTTTGAGACGAAAAAGATTCGGCAGATACGTGCCCACACACATGCACACACACTGAGTATATACATGCACATATGGTCAACCTACCTGTTTGAATGAGCTTTGAGACCTGGGTCGTGGACAGACTACAGACATCTGTTCATTACAAGAGACCTTCAGACTCTCCCCTGTGAGAAAGAAAAACACAGAGATTCGACCATAAATGTTTCATTACATCCCTAAGAGTCGAGCTGGCACGGTCGCTCGTTTCTCTGTGTGTGTGTGTGTGTGTGTGTGTGTTTGTGTGTGCGTGTGTGTATGTGCGCGTGCGCACGTGCAAGACTTCAAGGACGCTAGCTGTGCCTTGGCAACTGGTTCTTGTTTCTTTAGCTCGTGCCTGTATTTGTTCTTGGCCAGTGTCCTTGCCCTATTAATCGCTGTCTCTGTTTAATTAATGTATCCTTAACAACAATATAATTAACATAAGCTGTTTAATAAAAAGACTTTCTTTTGACTCCCCTCCATCATTTGTGATATGATGAGAGCGCGGGCAGCCTGGACTCTTCAGTGGGGGGGGGGGGGGGTCGAGGGAATTGACACAGAAAAGGAAAGGATAATTTGTTTAATTCATGAGCGTCTGTGGTTAAGTGCCAGATCGTCCCGGTGAGTGCCACCACTAATGGTCCCTTCTCCTTCTCTTTTTTTCCCCCCTTCCTCTCATCCCGCTTGCTTTGTTTTGTCTCATACCTCTTCCACCATCATTTTTGCTCCCTGGCTGTATTAATTTCCTCCATCTCCTGTCTCCTCGTCCCCGTCACCCCCCCCCACCCCCCCAATCTCATCCCTCCTGCGTCTGCCTGTGCCCCGTCTCTCCCCTTCTGTCTCTTTCTCTCTACCCTCAATTAATTTCTTCCTCCTGCCTCATTTGCTGTCCTTTCCAATTCAATATTTTCCAACCTTGCCTGCTCCCAAATGCACGCTTGCGTGTGCACATATCCACATCTCCCCTTCTCTTTCCTCCTATCTGTCCGTCCCGTCTCTGTCTCTCAGGCGTTGGCTGTGCGTTGCCGTCTCCTCCAGAGCGTGTCCTTCCCCTGCTCCATGTCAACCTCACATCTTGGGAACACGCTGACCTTTCCTACCATCTCTCAGGTATCAGGATCACATTTGTTTGCTGATGTCTATGATGCAAAAAGCTTGTCCAGTTCATCCCATGTGCTTGTAGCATTTTTATTCATCACCTGTAGGTTTACACACCTAAGTGATCAGTCATTCATCCTTATCAATAACCCACGCCAGCACTAAACCAGTACAAGAACTCCATTACTACATTTGTCTAACAAACATGCCCCTTTGCCGTGTTAGAATCAACAAGTGAGTGACAGCCAGCACACTGCCTGCTTATTATTCAGCTTATTATTTCCTATTACAATGATGAACCGTAAGTCTGCATGAGTTGATGCTCTAAACAGATGCCAACCAAAAGACCTTGAGAATCTTTGCAGGAAATTAATTGGATGTCATTGATGGTATTAGCATTCTCCTCTCTCTTCCCCTCTGGTCCTCATTATTCACCCCTCTGATCGCTCGCAGGCTTCGCTTTCCCGATCCTTGAGTTCAGTCCCAGAGCGTTACCGCCCCCTACTGGTAGCAGCTGTGAAGGGTTTTCTAACTCGGAGGCTCCTGAAGACGGATCGAGTGGCACAGCTGGTTCGCACCATCAGAGTGAGTGGTTTTGTTTTGTTTTGTTTTTTTGTAGCTATTTACCCAACATTGTTTGTATTTAATCTTTTTTTCTGTTCATTATTTTATTGGTGCATTTTTCCTTTTTCCCTATAGATTTCTTGTTATATTCTTTATGCATCTTAACTGTTTTTTAATGATTTTTGGGGATTCAGCACATGTAGAAGCAAAGGCTGCACTCTGTGAAAAAGTCATATTGTGATTTCTTTTTTTTTTTTCAAGTAATGGATCATTTTTCAATGTGTCAAACATGGAAACTTAGCTAGTGTTAAAAAAAATACAAAGCCCTTAAAAATTGAAATTCTGTCTAAAATATCACCAAATACTGGATCTCTTTAAATTGCAGTCTTTTGTGAGAATATAATCACACAGACTGACACTGAAATTGCATTTAATTTAATTGTCAGCACAAGTGGAAGCCCATGCCAAATTTGCTTCAATGTGGAACAATTAAGTGAATCTTGAATCTTTGCTCTTGAGACAGCAGTGTTACATCTTTATATAGCAGGACTCGGTTGTTGTCATAAGAGGAGCAAATACTCTTTTTGTTCACTGAATACAGCTTTGTGTGTGTTTAAAGGACACATGGCAGTTCTTGCTGGCCTTCAGGAGAGGAGAACAGTGCAACAAACAAGACTTTTTGTTACAGGAGAGGGTCACTCTGCAGGTATGATGTCAAACACATGCTGTATCCGTCTGTTAACCTCTCTCCTCTTCCACGTGGTCAATGAGCATTTACCATGAATATTAGCAGTTATGACAACAGAGAAGAGTGATAATGTACCATTGTCTGCTCTGTAACTGCATGTTCTTCCAGCTACGTGCTGCGCGTTATGAGGTCTATGATATATTCTTCAGCCTGTCAGACGGAGAGAGGATGCAGCTGATCAGCTGGGACAGAGAGTTGAACAGGGAGAGGGCGCTCAAACGACAGGTAACCTTTCAGTACCTCGGTCTGTACTGAAAAAGCAGTTATGTGTTTGGCGGGGAGAGGAAAGACCACTGGGATTTATTCATGAGTTTTATGGATGGCAATAACACTCAGTTCACTGATTTATATTTGTTATCATACACGTCGTTCTAACTTTTTATGTTATTCAGGTTATGGGTTGACTGATGTGTGGCCAATATTATATGTAAAGCCAGAATGTGAAATCTGGGAACAGCACAAACTCTAACATAAAAACATTTCAGTGAATCTTTTAAGAATATGTTTAATTAAAAAAAAACTTTTCAGCATTTTCTCAAAACTAAAAGGCGCAGGGGGCTCTGAGCAGTGATTCATAAGGTTAACTTTTAGCTGTTAATAAATACACAAAATAACCCACCAAAGATTTATAAGGTAAAAATTGATGAAAATTTTATTTTTTTGTTTCCTGTGTAATATTTCTGAGAATTTAATCTTTAATTTTCTTGGGCTAATAATCAGTCAACCCCTAATTCTGTTCCAGTGTGAAGAGAATAATCAAGTGTATACATGTGGGTGTGTATGTGCTTGTTTAGAGTGGATTCACAGGTCATCCCAGAGGAAAGAGGTTTTTGTCAGCTGCAACACAAAAAACACTGGAGAGGAAAAGAGGAATAATGTAAGTTTTCTTACTTCTTATTACTGTGGGTGGAAAACGTCTTGTGTTTATTACCTGGTTAAGTCATGATGTCACTTTCTATTTCCAAACCTCTTCATTCCTCTGTATTCAATCAGGTGCAGTACTGTCTCCTTTAGTCCATAAAATAGATCCAGTTGTCATTCTACCACTTAGAGCAGGGGAAGTGGATGAAGCCCACAAGTAAAGTTGCATTCTAAATAAAAGGAGAAAATGAAGTTTGATAAACTTCGCATGTTAGCTAAATAACATTAGTTTCCATCGCGTCTGTCAGACCAGATCTGTATGGAATAACCTGATACAGAACAAGGCTTTTGTGTGGTATGTAACATCTTTACACCTCATGTTTCATTTGTCAGTCCTTTATCTCTACTTTTGAGTGCAGGGGAAGGTTAATGAAAAAATTTATATCAGCAAACAGCTAAGCATGAAGCCTTTCAAGAGCTTAAACAGTATTTAAGACACTTGATCTGCTGCAGGTAAAAAGTGACCATGGAAATCTGCACCAGTAACTATATTTGATATAAATAATTGAATGTAAGCCCCCTCTGAATGCTAACTTGTGCCTCACTAAAGAGAAGATATTTTAAACTATCCCAGTTATAAGTAATAGACTGTTTGGACCTGGAGATGAATGTAATGGTGCCATGATGCCAGATGTAACCACATACTCAGTTATTGACAGATTAGTAAATTGATTAAAACGTATATGTACACAAAGCTTATCAAAATATTACAAATCTGCATCCAATTTTATTTAGATATTGTCTGATATGTTATAATTCAGTTCAAGCCCATTCTCTGTAGTGTTAGAAGCAGATAAAATGTAGCAGTGTTCGGCTTAATGTCAGCACAGAATTAAAATTCTTGCAACGTAGGCTAAGGAATCGTTTTTTCATTGGCAGTACCTTTGTCACTGACTTAAACCAGTTCTCTTTTTCCACCAGGATCCAGAAAAAGGCTGCAGAAAGACACAAGAGAGCTGCGACAGAGACTCCAACTTGAACTTCAACTTTATTTGTCCCTTGAAGGGTGATTTTTAATGTAGTGTTCACAATAAACAAACAATAAAACACAGTAAAAACAGTAAAAAAAATCACACAAATAAGATAGACAGGGGCATTAGCAGCAATCTTGGTCATTTAGTCAGGTGTAATTCAGTGCAAACTGTCGCTTAGTCAGCAGTATCAATACAGAATAAAGAGAAGTAGAGCAGCAAACAGGATAGAGTGCAGCACAGTACGTGATAAAGTACAACAGCAAAAACACAGAGCATTACCTCCTCCTCCTCAGCATTTATAGCTCAGATGGAGGTAAGCACAAAGGAGAACTTGTACCTGTTTTTGTGGCCTGGGGTACTGCCAGACGAAGGCCAGAGGGGAGCAACTTATACTTCGGATTAAGAGGATGAGTAACATCCATATGAATAGACTGAGCTTTCCTTTTACCTGGTGCATTAAAAATGTCTTTAAGACTGTTAAAACACACCCTAGCTACTTTAGAGGCCACGTTTACTATCCTCCTGAGGGAGTTCTTGTCCTTGTTGCCAAGGTTACCATACCAGCATATGATGGAAAAGGAAATGATTGACTGGGTAAAGGAACAGTAGAAGAGCTTCATCAGGGTCCTATCAGTCTGAAAGTTGGGGAGTTTTCTCAGACAGAATAATCGTTGCTGACCTTTTTTAACCAGCAATTCACAATTTATGTCAAACTTGAGTTTACTGTCGATTACAGTACCCAGATACTTATAATTAGGTACCAGTTCCACTGGCTTGTCACGGATCACACGGCACTGAGGAGCTGGGGGGGACTGTCTGAAATCAATGCAGATCTCATTTGTTTTAGTGACATTGATCTGAAGGAAAGCTCCTTTGCACCATAATATAAAATCATCAAGAACCTGCCCATGTCCAACTTCATCATCAAGCAGGCTGATAATTACCATCAGCGTAGCGGCTGACACAGTCATTTGTGTAGAAAGTATATAAAAGGGTAGGTAAAGCACAGTATTGAAGTGATCCGGTGGAGGAGGGGAGTAGGCTGGACAGTGCTCCGTTGACCCTGACTTGTGATGGATTTGTAAGAAAATCAAGGATCCAACTCACAAGACACGTATCGACACCAAAGACATTAACAAGCTTCTCCACCAAAACGTGAGGCTGGATTGTGTTAAAAGCTGATGAGAAATCAACAAAAAAAAACAGCCTGGCATGATTCTTACTACCTTCCAAGTGCTTATATACAAGATTAAGTAAAGTGGCAGTCGCATCTTGGACACCCCCCTTAGCTCTATAAGCAAATTGAAGAGGGTCTAGCAGGCACTCAGTCTTTGAGAGTAGCTCTTCTTTGACTAGTTTTTCAAGTTGTTTCATAACCATAGAGGTTAAGGCCACTGGCTGAAAGTCATTGAGAGTGGAGGGGCAGCTTGTTTTAGCAACGAGCACCATTATGGACTTCTTCCGTAAGACTGGCACTCTGCTGGAGAAGAGACATTAAAAATATAAAAAATGTGCCCAAGCTGGTCAGCACATGTTTTCAGTAACGTCTTATTAGATCACCCGAGACTGGACAGGAGCGGAGTTTCTGCTGAGCAGCCGCTAGACACCAAACGAGGACAGTTCAGAGCAAATCCTCAGAGGGTCCCCAAGAACACTTACTCCTCCAGACCCCGATGACACCTCTCTAATTGGCCCCACTGAGGAACCCTAATAAGACCTCTAGCCATTACATGAATAGCTTTACATTTGAGAGTAAAATTCAACATTCAAAACCTGAATTTGACACAAAGTGATGCCTGTTGCTTACCAGTGTATCGCTGTAATTTATATCGGGCGTCACTGTCAAGTTTTAACACTCTTTCTCTAGAGGTTTTTCATCATACGTGATAAGATTCACAGAGCTGCAGGTAAAACATCACTGTCGCTGCTCAGACTTTAGCAGAATTCTTTAGTGGGTCTGCTTCCTCCCTTTTCTACCACTTCTTAGTATACTTCTGAAGATCTGAGCAGGGAACATGTCGAGTTGGCAAAAAAAAGAATCTCACATCCTTTAGCTGCACAGTGAAACCTGTGCACACGAAGCCTGAGAGATGGCTGTAGACTGTTTTCCTCTTAGGACATGACAGGCAGGAGACGCACAACTGAAATGAATAACACTAATTAATGATGCTTTCAGGTATTCCACTAAACCAGGGTGTCTGGACTGATTAGCATAAGAATGCACCAAATATTAGCTTTTCAATCTTTGCTTTTTTTTTTTTTTTTTTTTTTTTTTTGAGTAACTTGATAATTTTACCTCTGGAGGCTTCTAGGAAACACCTCTAAACAAGTCAGCATGGGAGGAAATGGTATTATTGAGGCCACAAGTTGGAATTGCTGAGTGGAATTCCGAAAAGGCTCAAGTGACAGTTTGGTATGTAAACAAATGTACTGCGTGTGATGGAGTCAACTTTGAAGTTGTTCACCGTGAGGGAAGTGATTCAGGTGCATAATCACGGAAAGACGAACGGATTTGTGACACTTCGGCTATAAAGTATACTTACACTGCTTTAAAAGTCCAATTTGCAAGATGCAGGGGGGTTTAATTACACAAATGGAATATATAGTATGCATAGTGATGTTTTTGTAATTGTATAAACACCTGAAAACCATAATCCCTTTGTCAGTGCGCACATTGTAGCAGCATGTTTCTACAGTATTTCTGAATGGACTTTTTCTTTAACATTTTACAGCAAGTGGCTCCAGTGTTGTGCATCACTGTGACCTACTATGAGTGATCAGAGGTAATATCACCTTAAATAAAGAGCTGTTTTTGTGGCCATTGTAGTGGAGGGTGAGGGGAAGGCAGGGTGGTGCCATCTGTAACTCCCCCCCTAGATATCCCTAAAGATTTAAGTGCCTGGTTCATTGCCACCAAAAACACATGTTCGTACATATTGAACTGTTTTGTATAATATTTACAGCATCACAAACACCTTAATGCTCAGGTCTTATGTGTATCTAAACTTGAATAGTCTGTTACCCCAAGTGTTGCCTTAAAGTAGGGTATTAGGATGTTGAATCCCTAGCCAAAATACATTAAGACCTATGTTTTTGTAGTCTTGTAGTAAAGGTTCATACTGTCTTTCAAGTACAGCTGTGTAAGTAATTCATTTATATCAGACAGGGGCAGTTGTTTGTTTACCTGCTTGACTGCCCCTGTCTGATAAATGAATTACTTGCACACCTATGTTTTTTAGTTCTACAAACGTCATGACTTGTATGTTATTTATTTGTATGTGGTTTGTAATAAATTTTTCTCCTCACTTGTGATGTTTGTCGTTATAACTCAGGGGTCACCAACCCTGGTTCTCCTGCATGTTTTAGATGTGTCCCTCTTCCAGCACACCTAATGGTCATTATCAGGCTTCTGCAGAGCTTGGTGAAAGGCTTATCATTTGAATCAGGTGTGTTGGAGAGGGATACATCTAAAACATGCAAGGATAGTAGATCTCAAGGACCAGGGTTGGTGACCCCTGCTATAACTGCTGAAGACCCTGCAGCCTCCGAACAGCAGTGGGCGCTAGTGAGGTCTTTGGTTGTGAAACATCCGCTCAGTTGTAGTTTGCTGCTTTGTTTTGAATTAGTAGCTGCTTCTCAGCTGATTTACACAGAATGGCAGAGGATGCCGGTGGTTCTTCGCGGTCGGAGAGAAAAGCTCTGGAAAAAGCTAAATACTGCAACGAGAAAGGGAGAGGAAGATCTTCAGACAGGTAAACGAAGAAAAACATTACATTTAAAGCCGGTGTAACGAGCTAAACGTGCTAAGCTAGCATAGTAGACTAGCCGTGTTCATTTATTAGCCGTGAGGCTGACAGGTTGTGCATCATGTTCATGAAGGTTGGTCAGGTCCTGAAGAAACCAGAGGCAGAGCGGTCCGAGGAGGAGGCCGCGGTGCTGCAGCTGCACAGGGACACCGTGGACGAGCTGTGCAGGAGACAGATCCGCAGAAATATCCTGAAGAGGAAGCAGGAGGAGGTGAGGCCCAGACAGAGTAAACAACACTGCAGGTCTCTTAAATGAAAAGAGTGAAAATAGAATGAGGAAGATCGAATGAGAAACGACAAAGGTTTTACATTAGTAGAACTGAAAATATAAGCATCCTGAAGTATAAGTATTTTGTAGTTATGTTTACAGTGTTCGGTGCAAGATTATAAACTATAAGCATCAAGACTGCAAGGAAAGACTGTATTGGTCAGTCTGACCGGTCAAAAAAATCTGACCATTTCATTGACATAAATTCATAAACCCATTGACTTTCATTGCTCATGTGGAGTTCAGCTGGATTTTGTGCCCATATTTAATACTCTGCATATTCAAAACATGCCATACATATTTCTTTGCTTTGACCTGATTCTGGAAATGCTATTACTGACTGAAAAGTAGACACACCACATACAAGCGTATAAGCCATAACCAATTATACAACACTGATCAAAGTATCACAAACCAGGGATTTGCTGTACAATCTGCAGAATAGATGACACCCTCTGCTGAAGCGAGAGCCACCTAGGTTATCCAAAGAATATTCACTGGGAAACATGGTAGACACCTCAGGAAGAGCCACAGTTGAGGGAACCATCCTCCAGGATGGATGGACACTCCAGTAGATGCTGTGTGTACAGACGTAATCATGTCAATATCTTAAGTATTTGTGCGTGGGTGGGTGGTGGTGGTGGTGGTGGTGGGGTTCCATGCCTTGAATCCACCGTGAAATCTACATCTATGATTATAGGTAAGATAAATCAGCCAAGTTGTAGTTCAAAACCACAGTCATACTCAGTAATTATGGCAACTGCTGACTTGTGATCTGAACCCTGATGAAACAAGATTCTCCTCATCTGCCAATGTTTAGAATTCTCGGTTAGCCACTAACTTGTTCTGATGAAAAGAGTATAAAAAAAGAATACTATTTATTTTTTAAAGGGTTGAATTAAATGCATTATCAGTTTAATTAATTTGTCATTCACTTTTCATAGTGAGTTGTCTGTCCAACTGATAGAGAACTAATCAGTTGAGTCAAAAACTTGCACTGTATTGGAGTTGTTCTGCCCAATCGGCCCATGGAGTCATTATTTAAACAAACAAAAACTTTTATTTACCTTTGTGAAAATGCCAAGAGCAAACTCGCACAAAAGAAGATATTTTGTTGAAAGTGACATCCTTCCATCTTACTGTAGCAACTCAGGCAATCCGATGTCTCTTTAATATGTGCTCCATCTGCTGCCCATAACCCCTTTTCCAGGTGGGAAAAGTGAAAAATCATATCCTATGGTTGAATTTTCGACCGTTCCAATTACTGGTGTACAGCTTTTCACACACACTAGTGACCCATTTTTCAAGCAAGAAGGAAAGATCCACGCTAAGGTATGTCTATGTCTGCGATTAATTGTTTTAACCCACTAATATGGCGGAACGATCCCGAAATTCACTGCAGGTGTGAGGTCATCTGTCAGAGACCATTAGCCTGCTTCTGCATGGACAACAGGAAATCTACATCTTGTGGCTAGCATGAATGTGCTCAGAAACTTTTGTGATTATGTCATATATATTTTCATTGAAGGAGCTGAAACTTAAAGACACCCGACTCTTACATGGTGGAGAACCTACGTCATGCCTTTGTTCCATAGTCACTTCCTCATATATCTACACATACATAAGCAAGCAAGTCAGGTTTTGTTTCATCACTGTCAGATCAGTAAAGTAAATTCTTCGTAACTGTGATATCGATATAAATATTTTATCCAGATCTGGGATTAAGAATAATGTAATGAGTAAAGTAATGGACTTAAGTGTTTAGTAATAAATAAGTAATACACATGAAATGTATTTTTCCCCTGTTCTGTCTACAGGTTTTTGATGATACTGATGAGTTGAAAAGCAAAGTCAGGCAGCTAGCTGTAGCAGTCAAACAAGCTAAAAACTTGGTGGTTTACACTGGAGCTGGTATCAGTACGGTAGGTGAACTTCTGTATCTGAGGTGACCTTTTCCCTCTGTAAACAGTTGTATGACTCATGATTATCTTTTCCCCTCAGGCAGCATCTATCCCTGACTACAGAGGTCCTAATGGGGTGTGGACACAGCTACAGAAGGGACATACAATCAGGCATGTGTTGTCTTTACCTTGATGGAATTTCAGTCTCAAGTCCTTTCGAAGTGAAAAAACAACTCTATGTGTTTTTCTTTACAAACAGTTCATCTGACCTGAGTTAAAGCAGAGCCGACGTTCCGCACATGTGCATAAGGATGCTGCATAAGGAAAACATGTATGTGATGTCTAGAGAGATACTGTTAGTTACACTGGTAGGGATAAGGTGATATTATTTGTGTGTGTGTGGTGTGTGTGTGTGTGAGTGTGTGTGTGTTGTGTGTGTTGTGATCCTAAGGTCAACATGTTGTTTCTCAAACTGTTGATGGGACTTCACTTACGTAGTGGTCTTCCGAGACATGCCTATCTGAACTCCATGGAAAACATGTTTATTGAGGTAAGATGCACTCATTGTCTGACTTTTGTTATTTTATTTACAAGCTGATACACAGATAATGATCCACACTGACATATATTATGTTGTAAATTTATCTATAGCATATATAAATCACCACATGGAAAGGTTTGTTCAGAATTTTTGTGCACATTTAAAATTTTACATGTAACAAAATACATGACATCCACATGTAATTTTTTTGTTTTGTGGTATAATTTATAGAGTACAGTTCTCTGATCCACCACCCCAAAACTACTCCTCTATGTACAACCCCCTTGTTTTGGCTCGGCTGGTCAGAATCCTTCTCCTGTTTGGGGTTACACATTCTGTGTCATATTCACTCTCCTCCATATTTGTTTGTGTTGTCTTCATGCATATTTCCTGTCCTTAGACGTATCCAACAGTGTCATCCAAGTGATAAAAACTTGGAAAAAACAGTGTGATTTGCAGCATGACAAAATAACTGCTAATAATAATAAATTCTAATGGACCTGTTTCTGTCGTCGTCATATTATGTCTAACTGTTTCAATCCAAGCATATATTCTTTAGTTTTGGTGGTGAAGAATTCACCCTGAGGTTTTGGTTTCCCAGGTGTGCACAATCTGTTCACCAGTCAGGGAGTACGTACGTTTATTTGACGTGACGGAGCGGACGTCACTGCATCGCCATGGGACAGGCCGCAAATGCAGCCACTGTAGCAGTGAACTCAGGGACACCATAGTGCACTTTGGGGAACGTGGGACTCTTGAACAGCCTCTTAACTGGAGAGGGGCTGCAGAGGCTGCCAAGATGGCAGATGTTATCATCTGCTTGGGCTCTAGTCTGAAGGTAGGCTTCATAAATCACACTGACTGTTTTCCCAAAGTGTTTAACAAGGCACAGTGTGCACGATGAGTTGTGGATGACGGTTAATTTGATTGTTGCATCTTTTTCAGTATAATGAGCTCTGTTTCTTACTCTCTGTAGGTGCTGAAAAAATATGCCTGTCTATGGTCCATGAACAGGCCAGCAGCCAAGAGGCCTAAACTCTACATCGTCAACCTCCAGGTACTCTTGATTTTGATCTCTCAGGTGATTAAAAAGAAAATAATTTTGAGTAACCTGTGAATTCCATACTAAAGAATCAGTTGTGCTCTTCACTTTAGTGGACACCAAAGGATGATCTAGCTGTGCTGAAAATTAATGGCAAGTGTGATGATGTTATGGAGCTTCTCATGGAGGAGCTGAATATTCAGATTCCCTCGTACGATAGGTGAGTGCCATGAGATATGAGGCACTTTCCATACCTGAAAGTGTTAACCAGATTTTTAATGCACTGTAGCCTATACATTTGGTTGGTTTATTTTTGTTTTCACTGCAGTTTTGGTTTGGATCAAACTGAAAAGCTTGAAAGTCTAGATCAAATGTGGTAGTTGTTAAAGATCTCTATATTGTACAATGTACAAACAATTTAGCAAAACATTTTTCCTTTTCTTTAATCTCTCCTTTTAGACAAAGAGAGGATCAGATAGGGGTTTTTAGTCTTAACCTGAACTTCAGTCTTCTTTCTCTCTGCTTTTTGGTCTCTGATAATCTGTTTTTATGTGTAACAAATAAATATATCTTAAAAATCATACAAATGTTTTCTTTTTTCTCCTCATCAGGACAGAGGATCCCATCTTCAGCATCGCCACTCCTCTGCAGCCAGAAGAAGTCAACAGTCATTCCCGTGAGGTCATCTCTCCCCCTTCTGGGCAGGAGGTCTCCGCGGCTGATCCTGGGGGTCAAACAGAAGCCACAGTCGTGCAGGGAGGCTGGTTTGGACGTGGCTATGGAAAGGAAGAATTAAAGGAAAAAAGCCGCGTAGTCAAGAGAGCCTGATAGACTTAAGTTGATATTGTGTTAAGCTATGTTGCAAGCTGCCAGTGATGATCCCAGTGAGGATTTCACTGTTTCCACAGTGAAGACGAGTTGGACTTTAGGTGCTATTGAAGGTTTTTTTTGTTATAATTACATGCAGTGGTGTGTCTGAAGAGGAAATAAGTTGCCATATGAGAATGGAATGTACCATATTATTTGATACAACATTCAGCAAAATCTAAAAGTGGCTGTTGATAAGCCACTGTGGTTTCAGTATCAGCTTTTCCTTATGCTGATACATTCATAATAAGGCAGCCAGAGCTGAAGTTTGCTGAGTGTGGATCATATAACCAGTACAGTCAGTCAGACAAAGTTTAAAAGGTTTATTGACTTCAAAACCATGACCTGTAGCCTGTGCAGCTCAGTGTGGTCTCAAGTATCTCACACTCCATAGGCTTTAAAAGTGGCTGGTAAAAGTTTCCTTCTCCTACTTCATCACTTTTAAGTTTAGCTTTAGTGCAGACAGTCATCATGATTTACAGTCATTGTTCAGACTGGAAAAAAGGAAACTTGCACAAAGAAAAATTGTAAAGTGCTCCTACAGCTTCTCCATTGTCTGTTTTTCATTTGTGTGCTCAATCTGTCAGTAACACTGATATTTTCAGCAACATGAAACATTTTTCCAGCCACATCTGAAGCTTAGGTAAATGGGACACAGACGTATTCATTGTGTATTAGATTATTTTTGTTACCAAATCAGTAGAAGGTGCATTACACAAGTTAAGTGAATGTGTATCATGCCACTGAAAGTAGCCACTGAAATATTATGGTTTAATACTGAATATTGTCATGTAAAGTAGCTGAGTGACATGACACTTAAATGTACAGAAAAAAGCAGTATGGAAACACATTTTGTATAAGCTGCTGCAGTTTTTAATCTATGAGATTTATAAAGAGGTCACTTTCTAATTATTTTTGTAGCCTTGTTTCATACATTTAAAACATGCATTGCTGAATGTTCATTTTTCAACATGGCCTGTTTATGTTGATGTTTATTTTAAAAGGTACTTGAGTTGTGTCCTGTACTCGCTGCTGACCTTCACTCTGCTGTCACCAACCCTCAGGTTCGCAGCACTGTGGTTGTTACTTGATGTGCAGCTATAACCTTGATCCACTGAATTTGTTTACATTTTGATCTCGACTATTCAAGACAATGCCGAGACCTGGGTGCTCTCAATCCTTCATACAGGAGAGCTTATTTTAAATTTTAACCTGTATTTTGACTTGCAGTTTTGTTTATTGTATGCTAAGTTGTGTTAGTTAGACAATGACCAAATAGTTTCTTTTTTTTTTTCTCAGGAAGATTCAGTATTAATATTCACATTCTGTCTGTAACGTGTCAGGGGTTATGTAAGTCTACTCATAGTGAGCCAGCATTTCTAAAAAAAAAAAAAAAAGGATCATCAGTACTGAAAGTGGATGTGGATTAATTGATTCCCTCTGTATTTTGAAAAAAAAAAAAAAAGATGCTGTGACAATAAAATGGTCCCTACATCTGCATTTAAGTGCAAAGCATTTTACTTTGGCAGTGCATTAATGTCAGTATTTATATAGCAGATGTGATTTACAGTATTTGAGCTGTACTTTATACCATAGGTCGACAAATGACATTTTTCATTTTTGTAAGGCTTAAATATTTTTGTATCTGGAAATCTAGGAGACGTAAAGAGAAACAGAGCCACTGAGATATGATGTTATTTTCTACTGCTCTGTATTCAACTGTAAAGGGTATAGTCGTAAATAGTACACAACTATGTTGACTCTTGTTAATTGTGCTGACTTCTAGAAATTGCTGCTGACGCCATAACTAAAACAAATGTAAACATTAATATATCTTGTCAGTACATTTCTATTTTACTCCAATGTAGAAATAGGAGAAAGTGTAAAAATGATTATATTACAAGTGTGTGGAGTATGAAGTACAATCATATGAGGAGGTGGATAGATATTTATATATATAGAATTAACTAAACAAATTTACGTATAACAAGAACCTATACAAACAATAGTTAAATAGAACATTTAAATCAACTGCCCTCTTGTGTTTTTGTGTTTACCACAGACAGTATTTGTAAATTCTCATCAAAACTATAATTATAGCCTTTACAGTACTGTGTAAATGTCTCAGGTCACCATTAGGTTTGCTGGGTTAATGATCACACCCAGTTCTCAGTTTCTGTATTCAGACACAACCAGGATGAATAAAATATATGTACAACAGTTTTAGACAAAAAAAAAAAAAAACTTTGTCGACCAATGAATCAAGTATTTAGCGTGAGTGTGACTTCACTTACAACAATAGGATGACATGAGATTTACTGCACTAATCTTCTGGTGTTTTACACCAAGTTTTATTCAACACATGTCAAATGTTACTCATTTCAGCCACTTTTTGTCATGGGAACTCAGGTCACACCAAATAATGACTTCAGCCTGTAAAAGTCTTTTAATTTAGATTTTTTTGTGGGTTTTTAATACAGTGCACATATTTCCTATATCTGACGAAAACATCACTATAACCTTGCAAAAACACCAAGTGGTCTACGACTTCTGCAGTACTGAATGCATGAGGTGGGCATACTATCACAATGATATACAGTTTTTTGGAAATTGTTATTATACTATATATTTAAAATGATGTTAAAATCTGCTTCACTGTACACACTTTGATGCAAAGTTATTATTATTATTATCATTATTATTATGATGATGATGATGATGATGAAGATACATATAATCAAGTAATTACTATAGACTTTATTCTGCACAATATAGTGTCCCAGAGTTGCAGAAAAACTGTACCTGTGTAAATACATGTAATAGTTGTCAAAAATGAAAATACTTAGGATGAGTACAAACTATAGTAACGTAGAGAAGTGAATGAACGTAGACATACTTTACATAGTTGTCCTTGCTTGGCTTATCAGCGCTGTCATATCACGTGTTGTGCGTCATTACGCAAATCTACGTCAGTTGAGCGGATTCGTTCGATGTGACGTCGAACGGGAGGCGTTGTCCGCCGGTTGGTTCAGTCACTAATTTGTTCTGGGAAAACGTCTTTTACGGTAACTGAGTTATTTAAAACTTAACTTTACTTCTGTATTGTTTTTTTTTTTAATTTTGTAGAAGCTATTACTTTTGACTTAACCTGTCGAAATGATCAAAAACGGCCACCACGCTACGGACGACCAGAAGGGTGCAGCCGGCTGCACCAAGCCGGGTGGTGCGGTGTGTAGCCCGGAGAAAAGGAAGCGCGTCGTGCGGCTGTGGTGTGACGGCTGGTGAGTTGAGTCTCTTCCACTGACACGTGATACTTTTTTGTTAAAATAATCTCCTAACATAGCTGTCGTGGTTCTGATATGTAAGACACACCTGATAGTGACCCTTTGGTGGGTTAGCATGCTGATGCTAACTAGCTAGCGTTACTTAACCTAAGCAGTGACTGGAGCTAAACCTTCTCCTTAAATAACTCCCGTTTGTTCAAGCTGATCTGTCTGAAGATAACCTAAGTTAGCAATTTTCTCTTTTTGTATTTGTCTTATTGTAACGTGCCCTTGCAGCCCCACACGAATTCGGCAGGCATCGTTAAAGAGGATGGGCTATTAATGATTTATTACCTAGTCAGTTCCTTAAGTATTTTCATTGTAAAAACAATCTGGAAATCATTATCGTCCTACTCTGGCTGCTGTCACATAGACTAATCATCTGTTTTACGGCAATTATACAAGTGTCAGGGACCAAGGTCCAATGGGGTCCATAAACTGATAACTTTAATTATACTGTATTGTGACCCTGCAATGATAAAATACTGACTCAAACAAGTGGGAGATACAAGCTGTAAATAGTTGAGGATACTTCAGATTTACATTACCTGTATTTCTGCTTAGGGGAAATTAATTCGCCTTTCAGCCTATGAAAGATGCAAGAAATTAAGCCAGCAGTCATTAAACCACTTGTCAAGCAAACTATTCAGCTCTTCCTTGGTTGAAACTTGTAAAGACTGAACATTTGCAGCATTTATTTCCTGTTCATAATTATAAAGTAATAATGTATTTTCATCTTTGACCATTTTTAAAGAACTTGCAGTGAAATAGTTTCTGATTGGTTTTCATAGATTTTGTTGATTTTCTTATAATTTTATTTATAGAAGAAGCACCTTTAATGTGTAAATGATTAAGATGTCCATATCACATCTGCTGTATCTAGATCTCACTCTGAAATCTCATCTGCAAACCTTCCGGTCTGTCACAGTCTGCACATCTCAGCAACATGGGTAGTTTGATCCATAAAGGTGGGGTCATGTTTATTCTTATTATGTGGGAGGTTATTTGAGCACATAAATTCATTCTTTCACAATATCTGGAATTTGGGTGTGGTACCCAAACAACATGATGATGAGTCAGTCAAAGACATATCTCTGTATGATTGTTGTTACGACCTGCCAAGGCATGTTCTCATTGCTATGCGTTGGTTTGTCCATCAGCAGGATCATGCAAAAGTTACTGTACTGATTTTCATGAAAAGTTGAAGAATAGTGCTGGGGACAAGACAGTACCTATGAAATTTTGGAGAAGCTCCAGAAAATGGGGTGTATTTTGGATTTTTTCACCCACATTTTCCAACATTATGTGAGATAAGGCTTTTAATGTGATTTCAATGCTTTTGGACCTTTATTAGTAGTATGCATCCTCAGAAAGTCTAGTTTTACCTTCTAGTGTCAAGCTACATTACTGTGAAGTAGAAACCATGATCCTCACATGATTTGGCTGCAGCTGGACGGGCAATTTACTCTCACATCATGAATTCCTTGGTGGACTCAGTCATTACACAAGAAGTAACTGGGTTGCTGATAGCTTAGTGAACATGGCCCATCTCATGTGTTGTTATAAATAACTGACATAGTGAACATGTCATTCAGTGTGATGTCTAAACAGTGTGCTTTGGGCAGTCCTCTTTTTTGGGGGGGCTGGGGGGTCCAAAAAAGCTTCACTATTCATTGGCATTGATTCTACAACTCTGCTAGCTCTTGGAATGGTTGTATCACACCATATTGTGAGGCTGTGTGTCCTATGGATGGGAGTAGTTTTATCCTTAGACTCATCCACATTTATCAGGTTTTTCCTCTAATTTGTCACCAGGCTGTCTGTAGTGATAAACAAAATATTATGAGACAAGGTATATGAAAAATGTGAAAATCTTTAAATCTGAGACTTTTTGTCTTTAAGGTCCTTGAGATAAAATGCTTGAGTAGCCAGTTAAATACACTGATCAGTCTTAACATTAAGACCTCTGACAGGAGAAGTGTAAATAATATTTATTATTTATAACGGTACCTTTCAGTGGGTTGGATATATAAGGCAGCAAGTGAACATTTAGTCCTTGAAGCTGATGTGTTGGAAGCAGCAAAATGAACAACATAAGTAACTGAGTGGCTTTGACCAGGTCCATATTGTAACAGTGATGACTAGGTCAGAATGTCTCCACAACTGCAGGTGTCTGTGTCGACCTGGTACTTTTCATGACACTGCTCAGAGTCTGTGGTTATGAATGTATACCTGCAGGGCGCTGAACAACAGCACATTATAATCCAAACCTGAACAAACTTAACCAGGTCTGAGCAATGTCACAGTGTTTTGTTTTGTTTTTTTTTTTGTTTTGTTTTTTCACAAAACCCAGTGATCAACATCCAGTGAAATGACATTTCTCACCCCACATTTACTTCCTGTTTTTTTTTTTTTAAAGAGAAGCCAGATAAGAAAAAAAACATTCTAACATAGAAGTTACAATATGATTACAAGTAAAAGGTTGTGTGGGTTTTTACCTTTCACCCAGTAATCTTTGTCCTCTGGTAGGTCAATGACACTCTCAACCTGTTTCATGTATGGGCAATATTCTCATAACAAAGGCTAATCATTAAAGTCCACTATTCAGGATCAAAGTTAAGATGGAGTAGAGATAAAGCAAACAAAACAGGGTGGCTAAGTATTTATTTTTTGCTTTTCCTCTGACGTGTGTTGTTTTGGCTGAACAGTTGTAGTATCTCAGTTTGCTTACTTTCACTTTTTGTGTCTCTATAGTTATGACATGGTGCACTACGGTCACTCCAACCAGCTGCGGCAGGCTAAAGGCATGGGAGATTACCTCATAGCGGGAGTGCATACAGATGGTAAGAGCATGTCACAGCTGAACACACATATTTATCTTCAAAATCACATACATACACAATTAGTATGCAATTAATACATATGCAATTAGTTTAGACACTTTAAATTAGTGATTACTGAGTAAACATAGTCTCATTTTCTTTGTTTCCTCCCTTATACATTTGAATCAATGCGCCATTGTGTTACGAGCTACAAGGGCATTGCTTTCCTGTCACTGCAGTTACCAGACCAAATGTTGCAGGGACTTTGTGTTGTAAAAGTGTAATAAACAAATACATACACACATACATACATACACACATAAATAAAGTGATGGTTGTTTGTTACATAGTATGGTTAATAGTGCTACAGATAATGGTGGACAAGAAAGCTTAGCTATGTTATGTTTTGTGTTTGTTGGTTCCGTAGCATCCTCCTGAGGGAAACATTTCATATTCTGAATGTAGAATGTGGGATGAGACTTAGAGGATTTTATGTTGATGTCTGACAACAGTTTTCTTGTACATGGGGTTAAGGGGAGGGCACTCTGTCTTCCCTGTTCAGTTCTCATCTTAAGCTGATCCTTCAACTGGTTGATTTTTGTTGTACTGATAGCGCTGTTCTTCATTTATTAAGGTATACTATCAGTATATAATATTAAAGTTAAAATCGCCAGCTGTACCATGAAGACAAAACCATATCATTTTGTTCATTAAACACTGCATACGGTAGATGTTAGTCATGTGTCATTATGAAGTAGCTAACCTCTTCATACCCTTGTGCTTCCTCCTTAAAAGCTGAGATTGCAAAGCACAAGGGTCCCCCTGTCTTCACTCAGGAGGAACGCTATAAGATGGTGCGGGCTATCAAGTGGGTGGATGAGATAGTGGAAGGAGCACCCTATGTTACCACTCTGGAGACTCTGGACAAATACAACTGTGACTTCTGTGTGCATGGAGGTGAGTCTTACTAGGCCTGCTTGACACATCCAGTTGTCTGATCCTGTTGATGCTGGTGTAACGTACTGGTCTCCTGTTTGGTTACCAGATGACATCACGCTTACAGTCGATGGAAAGGACACGTACGAAGAGGTGAAGCATGCAGGCCGTTACCGGGAGTGTAAACGCACCCAGGGCGTGTCCACCACTGACCTGGTTGGACGAATGCTTTTAATGACCAAAGCTCATCACAGCAACATGGTAAGTTGGCATATTTGATGAATAGAATACTAATGTGTGTTAGATTGTGTGTGATTGACTTCATCTTTGTCTTTGTTATTTCTCCAGAGTAACCCTGATTACCAGCAGCATACAGACAACTTTGGAAAGGTAAGTGATGTGTGTGCGTTTTTTTTTGTTTTACCTTTATCTTGTGGTACAAATAGACTGCCTATAATCAAGAGATTTGCGGATTTATCATTTTTTGATTGGGATCGGCTGGTTTTCAGCCTGATCAGTCACCACTGGTGGGTAGTCAGTAGGTACAATTGTCATACTAACATTGTCATTGCCATAGAGGTTCTGCACCATGAGTGAAGAACAAACAAAGAACCAGATTGTATAGCGATGAACGAACATAACAGTAGTGGAGCCAGGCTGCTAAATCTAACAACAAGTAAACATGAGATAAAGTTGATGTAGTAGTAGTAGTTCATTTGGGAATTTGTTTGCATAGAAAATTTTCCATCCACAACCTTGGTTTTATTTTACCATTTACTTGTGGTTCTGTAGCCTTGTGGAATCTTAGAGGAAAAATGTCACAGTTGCTTTAGACACAGTGTTTTATATACATTTTCAATTAAAGAAACCTTACACAAAAGTTTATATATTCTGGTATTTAGAGTTTTATAAAGAAAGAAAATAGGAACTGTGAGGTCAGGCTTCAAAACTCAGAATCACTCAAGAAAACTGAAGGACTATAATGACATCTCATCCTGATTATATACCATTATATACAAATGTCTTATTTACTGAACTCTATTTTGTTGCATCTCAGGGTCCTACTGGCCGCAGTCCGTGGACAGGAGTGTCTCAGTTCCTCCAGACGTCTCAAAAAATCATTCAGTTTGCCTCAGGAAAGGAGCCCCAGCCTGGAGACACAATCATCTATGTGGCTGGGGCATTCGACCTCTTCCGTATCCTTGTCAAGCTGTAATAACATACTGATCATGAATATAAGGCAACAGTGTTTCAGTTGTGTGTGCCATTGATTCCTTGACTGCTCACTCCTCACAGACATCGGACATGTGGACTTCTTAGAAATGGTCTATAAGCAGGCAGAGAGGCCCTACGTGATTGTAGGTCTGCACTTTGACCAGGTACACCTAATGAGTCCCACAGATACTGACAAACATAATCCCACCAGAATGACAACTTCACATCTCCCTGCTGTGTCAGTGGTTGTAAAGAGAAGCATCTGGATCCATTTTAACTAAAGGGAAGCTGGGGCTTATATAATAATTATAGTTACATAAAGAAAAGGGGGAATGGATTGAGACCCCCTCATTTTGTAGTGTAGGAATGTAAGGCCTATGGTGACACCAATTGTAGCATGTGTTTCTGATAACTAACATAAAAAAGTAACCAGTGACATTTTAATTCTCCTCAGGAAGTGAATCGTTATAAGGGGAAGAACTATCCAATCATGAACATCCATGAGAGAACACTGAGCGTCCTGGCCTGTCGGGTGAGTTCACACACATTCTGTACGACTCGGTGGGATGTGTCCCTCACAGCGCCAAGGATGGACTTGGCTGTGTGCCATCCATTCCTGCTGGTCAGCTATCATTCGCAAACAATGAGCCTCTGTGCCCCATCTGCACTGTGTGTTATGTGGACATTACACAAACCAAACATGTTACGCAATCATGAACCCAACCAACCATTACTTGTGCTCTGAATGAGATTTATCTGCAGAAGTAAATTGCATCTTTGATCTCCTCTTGTATCCTATTGATTCAGATTTGATATGGATAAGTAATGCTAGATACATTCAGCTCTGGAAAAAATAAGGTTTTCAGATCTAGAATGATGCTTGCTTTTTTAAGAACAAAATACTATTATTTTAAGACTTTGCAAATCAATATTTAGTGATATGATTAATGGAATTGGTGGTTTGGTGAATATTTGGCTATTTTGTGCCACTACTGGTGTATAATTGCAAGCATTGCCTTTGGACCATCCAGCTTTTCTGGATTACAGTCTTCAGGTTTTCAGTAGGTTCCAGGTTTAGACATTTAGAGTGCTTTGTTGTTTGTTTCAGAGCTGTGGAAAATCAAAAGCGTATGGGTCTTAATGAACCTGTATTTCCTTTGCTGTTCTCTTTAGTATGTGTCTGAGGTGGTAATTGGGGCACCATATGCAGTGGGCAAAGACTTGCTGGATCATTTTAAGGTAAGCTTCATTTTGAGTTTGATCATGTGGTTTCTGTTGTATTTATTTGTGCAAGTACCTAAGAAATCTGACTGAAAATGAATGCTGCGGGAATCTCTTCCAAATGGTGCCAAAATTAAATCTCACAAATTAGGGTACAAGGTGTAGCTTGTAAATAACAAGACTGGGCTTATGGAAGTCAAACCACAGCGTGCATGAGCATATGCACGACCCAATGGGTAAAAGTAAACACTGACAGTCTGCACTTTGTTACACAGTCTTTTAAGTAGGTCTACTGCACCTCATGTAACCCTAAATTAGAATCATCTAAGGAGACTTCAAGTTTGTGATTTTTCTTACATTTTTTGGTTGACTAGCAGAACTCATAAGACTTGTCTTGATGAGTCCCATGTACCTGTCCTTAGACTGCAGGTTGTAGGTTGAGAAGTGAACCATGTGACGCCCCCTTGTGGACAGAACATAAAACATTTCAGAGCCTTTTGTCGAACTCATTTAAACTCATCCTCACCTAATTTAGTCTTTCTAGCATTAAGTTTTGCAAGTAGTTTCACTTAATTTTTTGTCTTTGTGTATCATAGTAGTAACTATAGTCAAAGAGAGAGTTAGTGCATATTTAAATAACTGAGAGGAGACGGTGGTTTACAGACGAAATAACAAAGAGAAAGTTGCTGTGAGAAAGCCAGGAGAAACAAGACTCTTTAATGCTCCACTTGATCAAAATCACAGATTATGGCTCTTTACATGTGACAGTATTTAACCAGTTGTGTGTGTGTGTGTGTGTGTGTGTGTGTGTGTGTGTGTGTGTGTGTGTATGTGTGTGTGTGTGCACACACGCATGTGTATGCAGGTGGACCTGGTGTGTCACGGCAAGACAGAGGTGTTTCCTGATAAGGATGGCTCAGACCCCTATGATGTGAGTACACTGGTGTTACCACAACAACCACAGCTGTGGCACACCTGTCGTCATATCTGTGTTAAATGTGTTTGTGTATGAGTTCACTTCAAGTTCAAAGTTGGCTCCAGGCCCTCAGTCAGACTGCTGACGTTAAAGACAAACGATTTTCTGCCAAGTTTTGAAGCAGCAGATATGCGTTTTCAAATATTTGTGCATTAGCTCCACTTTGGTTGGCCAGAATTTTAAGAGACTATTTTATAACCCATGTACTCTATTATATGATGAAAAACAGGTTTAAGTTCAGGGGCCACATGCAGCCCAATATGATAGTAAAATAACAGCATAATAACCTATAAATAATGTCAACTCCAAGCTTTTCTCTATGTTTAGAGTGAAAAACATAACATTACAATCTGAAAATGTTTGCATCAACAAACTATCCTCTCACATAAAATGTGAATAACCTAAAAAAATATGAACAACCTGAAATGTGAAAATACATGCAAATTTAACAACGTTATGCCTCGGCTTATCATTTATACATGTGCATTACAACTTACGGATCACAGTGTATCTACAAATGCACAAAATATTTAGTAACAGGCATAATATTGTAATATTGATTTAACTAGAGCATTGACCCATGGGGAACCACGGGTTCTAGATCCTCTGATACAATTCATTCCTTTACTTTCTTTGCTTTCTTGATGAATTCCATTGACATTTTCAGTTGAATAACCTCTCAGCTGGCATGTCTGTTTCTGCACATGAAATTTGACACCATTGCAACATGGCCCTATTGTTTATCTGTTGCAAGGTAACCCACTTCATCTATGATTCTGAACATACACTATATTGCCAAAAGTATTTGCTCACCTGCCTTGACTCGCATATGAATTTAAGTGACATCCCATTCCTAGTCTATGGGGTTCAATATGATGTCAGTCCACCCTTTGCAGCTATAACAGCTTCAACTCTTCTGGGAAGGCTGTCCACAAGGTTTAGGAGTGTGTTCATGGGAATTTTTGACCATTCTTCCAGAAGCACATTTGTGAGGTCACACACTGATGTTGGACAGAAGGCCTGGCTCTCAGTCTCCGCTCTAATTCACCCCAAAGGTGTTCTATGGGGTTGAGGTCAGGACTCTGTGCAGGCCAGTCCAGTTCATCCACACCAGACTCTGTCATCCATGTCTTTATGGACCTTGCTTTGTGCACTGGTGCACAGTCATGTTGGAAGAGGAAGGGGCCAGCTCCAAACTGTTCCCACAAAGTTGGGAGCATGGAATTGTCCAAAATGTCTTGGTATGCTGAAGCATTCACAGTTCCTTTCACTGGAACTAAGGGGCCAAGCCCAGCTCCTGAAAAACAACCCCACACCATAATCCCCCCTCCACCAAACTTTACACTTGGCACAGTGCGGTCCGACAAGTATTGTTGTCCTGGCAACCGCCAAACCCAGACCCGTCCATCAGATTGCCAGATGGAGAAGTGCGATTCGTCACTCCAGAGAACACGCCTCCACTGCTCTAGAGTCCAGTGGCGGCGTGCTTTACACCACTGCATCCGGCGCTTTGCATTGCACTTGGTGATGTATGGCTTGGATGCAGCTGCTCGGCCACGGAAACCCATTCCATGAAGCTCTCTGTGCACTGTTCTTGAGCTAATCTGAAGGCCACATGAAGTTTGGAGGTCTGTAGCGATTGACTCTGCAGAAAGTTGGCGACCTCTTCACACTATGCGCCTCAGCATCCGCTGACCCCGCTCCGTCAGTTTACGTGGCCTACCACTTCGTGGCTGAGTTACTGTCGTTCCCAAACACTTCCACTTTCTTATAATACAGCTGACAGTTGACTGTGGAATATTTAGGAGCGAGGAAATTTCACAACTGGATTTGTTGCGCAGGTGGCATCCTATCACAGTTCCACGCTGGAATTCACTGAGCTCCTGAGAGCGACCCATTCTTTCACAAATATTTGTGAAACCAGTCTGCATGCCTAGGTGCTTGATTTTATACACCTGTGGCCATGGAAGGGATTGGAACACCTGATTCTGATTATTTGGATGGGTGAGCCAATACTTTCGGCAATATAATGTAGCAGTGTGATTGGCCATTGGGAGACCATTGTATTCCAAAATTACTAATATCTCCCAAAATATTGGTCCTATCAACTGTTTTCACTTGTCTCTTCCTCGACCAAAAATACAAAAGTATGCCAAACTGTAGCAGTCAGCTCTTTCTAGATTTTATGTGATGCCGGAGACACACAGAGTCCATTTCCCTTTTATAATATAGGATAATATGGATTTTGACATCTGTGACTGTTAACATTTCAGTCCAATTTGACATTTCCCAAATTCATCCTTTGGGCCAGTTTTTTGACAATTTGCTGGGCTGGTTTTGGCCCACGGGCCACATATTTGACACCTCTGTATTAAATGGTAATAAAACATCCATGGTTATGAGGTAGAAGCCTTATCACCACATTGTTGTTCTGTGTTCAGGAGCCTAAGAAGCGCGGGGTATTCAGGACCATCGACAGCGGAAACAACCTCACTACTGACGACATTGTTCAGAGGATCATTGAAAACAGGTGGGAGTCAGCCTTAAATCTACAGTAGGGATTGACTGGTCAGCAACCCATCAACCGATTATTGAAACCAATATTCCGAATTTTTTACAATTATCAGTATTCTTTGTTAGTAATAAAATATTTTAACAATCTGTGACTGAGCAGCTCTGCTTTTTGCTGCTCTTTGCTCTTTACAATCCTGTAGTGCAGGAACGTGACAACAAATTGATGGTGTTATTTTACTTTTACCTCTAGAACCCATTAATAATAATACATCTTATTTCTACGGTGCTTGCCATAGTCCTCAAAAAAACTTTACATAGAAGCAAAATTAAATACAATAAATAAACAATGCCTATATTGACAGGACTGTACAACATACAGCAATTCAGAAATTACGAGGGGAGTTCTCTGCACTTCTGTAATAATAATTATATAAAACATTTATTTTAAGAAAAATGTTAAGGATTTCCTTTGGTTTCTGACTGCTTTAGATGCTGCTGCTGGAGTTGGGGTCATGTAATTTTGGGGATTTTATTTATTTTCTAACTAGAGACATGTACATTTTCACATGTATGAGAGTATTATCACTATAACATAAAAAATGGTAACACTCTCAGCATTGTTTTTCCCCATTATCTGGCATAGTTGCAGTGAAAACACTTAGTTGCTGTCTACAGTTGTTATAATGGTAAAGAAAACCCTGATCAGCAAGATTTATTTGCTACAAATGTACACTGATTCCAAACAGCAGTTATCAGTCGTCTTTGTTACTAATTCTCTGTGTTTGCCTTGAAAAACCACACTGGTCCACTTCTTATTTACCTGCACCTTCAAATGCCCTGTCGCTACATTTGTTTCGTATCTATGTGATACTTTTCTTCATAGTTTTGCTGTTTTTTAATCCCTTGTTAATATTATTTCTCAGGCTGCAGTTTGAAGCCAGAAACCAAAAGAAAGAGGCCAAGGAGATGGCAGTGATTGAGGCCATGAAGAAGAGAGAAGCTCAGGATGTGACTGAGGCTGCGACTGAGTCTTCCCACTAGTGAAACGTCCACACAATAAAGATCATACTGGATCTCTGTCTGATCCGCTCATTCTGGTACATTCAGCTTTAAGAAGATGGAGTGCTTTGACCCCAGATGGAAGGTCCGTGTTGTCCTAAAACGGACCTGACTGGGGTTACGAGCCCACTCTCAAAACGTCCAGTGGGTGCAGAACCCTGCTTTACATGTCAGAGGAGACAGTCTGCTGGGTTAGCGTGTTTCAGCCTTTGTCTACACAGATACTAATTGATGAGAATGAATCTGAACACTAGCTACCATTCAACCTGCAAATCCCTTTAGATCTCCTCCCTTTTACTCCTCCTCAGTGACCTTTTCAATTTTGAGTCATGTATTTATGTTTTTGTCCATTATATCACTCACTATGTGTTACTATATAGGTGTAAATGTGGTATGTTAACTTTGTAATTATCCATAAGTTATTGACAATATATTAATGTCATTATCAGTAATGATTTTAATCCAGATTAGTTTTTAAATTAAATCAATGTTTCAAAGTAGCATTACAGAATCTGAAAGTGGTCTATTTTTAATATACCTGCAAAGAACTGATTTTTGTTTATTTCTGGACATTACAGTTGCTATTGTTCATACTAAAAACATTACTATGTAAAATTATGTGTGACTAGTATTCTGATTTTAACTGTGGGATCTAACTACCTGAATTTGCTCTGTGTTTGCACTGTAAATTACAGTAGTGCCTCATTCCTAAAGATATAACTATTATAAGGGCTGTGAATTGTATCTTAAAGTCTGTAAACTACTGGAGTATCTCCGTATGTGTTAAAGTGAAGATTCCAATCTTGTCCTTCTTTAGTTGACTTTGAAGAACTGTTGGAGAAAACTAGAATGTCCTCTTTTCTATTTCTTCAGGAGACAATCTGAAAACATTTGGGACCCGTTTTCACTGTCAGACTGTTATATCTCAGAGGAGGCTGTTACTTTTCTGACATTATATGGGATATTTTAACATAGAGGGGATGTGTAAATGGTGCGCAAGTGTGTGTGTGTGTGTGTGTGTGCGTGTGCGCGTGTGTGTGTGTGCGCGTGTGTGTGCGCATGTGTTTTCAGTGTGTCTGTGTGTGTGTGTGTGTGTGATGGTTGAGTGGTGGCAGCCTGAGAAATAAATCTAATCAGTTTCTAATAATTAGATGTTGGAATTTTCACAGCTTTTCAGTAATCCTGTTGTAACGTGTGAAATTCCCTTTCATTAAATAAATCTCTTATATGATAAAGCGTGTGTCTTATGTGTGTTTTACTGATAACGGAGATGTAAATCAGACCAGGCCTGTCCATTCACACTTACACATGTAAATAGAAGCCTTAGGGTCATCACAGATACAGAATTTAATATTACTCCGATAATTCGTCAACACAGAGCCTGTTGTTTTCTGTTAACACTGTTTACACCACATTACGTATCTTAATACAAGCAAATCTCAAGAGATTTACAATATGTTCTGTAATATTACCTTTCCTTGTGCTTTTCTATTGTCCCTTAAACACAAGTTAACACATGGCTCTGAATTAACAGATCATACATTAGTAAATATTCTGAACCTGTTCTCCCAAGTTTCTAATAGAAATCACAGCCTAGACAGAAAATATGAAATGTGCAGTATACTGTATGTTTAGAAGTATATGATTAATATAAAGGTTTTTTTTTTTTTTTGTACTTTCCTTGTTTTACTTGGATAAACTCCAGTTCCAAAAGATGTTTTTAGGTCTTTTTCTCACATAAAGCCAACAATGCAACAAAGGGAAAATACTCCACTAAAATAAAAGTCATTCAAATCCCACCAGTGTTGACAGCAAAATTTAAAAAAAGTAACACGTGTTGAAGTACAAATACTAATCTGGTCTCTTTGAAAAATTATTATGTGTAGTATACTGACATTTTTACTTTTAAACATAAAATATCAACATATATGGAGATTTATGGTTTCACTTGAAAGGAAGGAGATGAAAACTATAATCCAAAAAGGAACTAAAACAGTCAGATGAATGTAGTGGAGGAAAAAGTGAAATAATCACTTTCAAATATAGTGATGTGAAAGTATAGAGTAGCGCAAAGTGGAAGTACTCCTAAACAGAGTAAATACCTCAATTACATGAATAAAGATTATACTGTATTTTGTTCTCCAATACAAATCAATTGTCTTTCACAGAATGAAAGACAAAAATAAGAGTCAAGTCATAAAATGGGCAGGTTTTAACAAAAAAAAAAAAACTGATTAAAAAAAAAATAATAAAAAGCAATATGATTAGAAGCCAGATGAAAGGAGATTAATTATTAGAATGGTTACATGTGATAAATCCACAGCTGGATTATAGTTTTCATCTCCTTCCTGTCCAGTGGAAACCATAAAGATCCACATATATTTAGCCCACTAAAAAACATATCTACATAAATCATATAACTCTAAATATATAGTATACTGCACATTTCCTGTTTTCTATCTCGGCTGTGATTTCTTTCTGCTCTACTTTTAGGAGGATGGTTGCTGAATATTTACTAATGTACGATTTGTTCAGTCAGATCCAAAGCTGCATTGATATGGATTAACTCAGTGTTTTTCAACCTGGGGGTCAAGACCCCACGTGGGGTCGCCTGGAATTCAAATAGGGTCACCTGAAATTTCTAGTAATTGATAAAAATAAAAACTTACTAATAAAAAATATATGGTGAGTTAAGAGAGACAGTCACAATCCATAGAAATGACAAACTCTGAAGCTGGAACTGAAGCACTGTGGTACTGTTTATCTTTCAAATGTTCATTGTGGTCAGTTTCAGATGCTGCAGCTCTTTCATAATTCATAGTTTGAGTTATTGTTTGTTCAGTATTAATTGTCAGCCTTGTAAATCCAAGTTGGACTGACTGTACATATCCTGACCAAGGAAAATAAAATTCTCACTTTGTGCAGTAATCTACACCTGGCTTTTCTGCCTCCGTCCAGAATAATATACATTATATAGACTAAATGTTGTCTAAAATTAATGTTTATGTGCAACATAGTATAGCAAACTATTAAATGATCAAAAACAAATTAATTTTAGAAAAAAAAAAAAAAGAGAAAAAAAAGGAAGTCTCCGTTTTGAATGTCTAGGGTCGCCAGAAATGTGTGGTGTTAAAATGGGGTCAGGAGCCAAAAAAGGTGGGGAACCAGTGGGTTAACTTCTGTTTAAGGGTGGGTGGTTTGGATGTCTGGGCGCACACCCACTGTGGGTCACATCTACTCACCCCAGAACTGTTTGTTTGTTTTTGTCTGCGTGCACAGGTAGACTGAACAGGGCTGCCCGGTCAGCAGGTTGTCCTCGGTGCGTCACTTCCCATGGAAGTCCAAAACTTTTCCATCTGGGCAGCAGCCTGCGGTGGGAGGAGGAAACCCGGACTATGTGGGCTCTGAGCCAAGGCGGTAGGACGGAGTTTGAACCGCTGCAGCGCACTCTGACATAACACTTCGGTGTGTTTTTTTTTTCACGGCTGTGCGTGGACACTTTGAAAACTTACCAGAAAAGTATCACCGGTGATGCGTAAAACCAGTTGGGCCTTTTACGCGCACGGTTTGAGACACGTAGGATGAAGGGAACGGTTTGCGGTTTTCTTCCCTGCTCGTTTTTTCCTGCAGTTTTTGGAATATAGCTGGGAAAGTCTTGGGTCATGCAGCGTGTCAACAACCGTGCGTATATTTTTTCCTCCGTGGTGGGCCAGGGGAGGAGATGAGCTCTCAGGATGGGACTGTGTCTCGGTACCGAAGTTACAGAGGAGGAGAAGAAGGCGAGGACGCACAGCGCCAAGATAGACCGAGACCTGTACGAGTATGCCAAACGGGAGATGAATGTGGTTAAAATACTCCTGCTAGGTGAGACATGAAAGTACTTACATGTTTGAATTTAGTAAAAGTACTGTGAAAGTACCAAATACCAAAGAAGGCTTTTGCATCCAAACCTATGTATTATGTGCAAATAAGTATGACACTCACTGTATTCAGTGTGCAGTGAAATGGTCTGAAATGTTTTACTACTATTTATCTATGCATTCATTTTACTGTTGTAAATGTTTAGAGTTGCTGGTTTAATGTCCAGCAGTACATCAGCTGTATGTTCTACATATGTCCTATGTTCCCTCTCCTGTGAGAACCACATATTACTCAGACATAAACTTTCCACGAGCAAAATAAACAGTGACCATGCATTTTTCAGCAGATTCAAGAATTTATTAAGTTTAAAAAGTAAACGCAATGTGCAAATAAACACTCCATCCTTCACATTATTGCAAACACTGAAACTCCAAATAACAATCTGAAAAGGAATTAAAGCGTTTAGGTCATTGTAGTGGAGTAAAAAGTATATTTGCCTTTGAGGTGTAGTGAAGTACACTGTAAAAAAAAAAAAAAAATGGCCATAGGATTAACACCAAAAAGTTGTAAAATTGCAACATAAAAAAAAACTGTAAGTGAAAAATACAATGCAGAGTTGTTTATTTGAAAATATTTTTGTGTTAACGATTAAATCAAATATAGCTGTAGTTTTTACAGGAAGAGCATGTTAACAAAACCAGATTTGTATGTAGAAATTATGTATTTCTATTGTTTTGAGAAAATAAAACCATGAATTGAAAAACAATGTGGTGCCGTTTAAATTGCAAGACCATAATGTTAAAATAACAACCTATGTTCATGCTTTTTTTTTTTTAAATAGAAAAGTCAATTCAACATTATAAACATGTAAATATCACAGAAATCCAATTTTAAATATATATGTTTAAAATGTTAAATCTACATGTTACTCCATGAATATGTTTATGGTTTGATGTGTTTTTTATGGTATTGTTCTGGTAACTACAGCTGCCATTTTTTTTCCTGTAAAAACAACAGGATTTTTTTTACAGTGTAGAAATGGGAAGTTACAGAAATTGGAAATACTCAAGTAAATTATAAATAACTTAAAAATGTACCTAAGTTTGAGTCACGTTCCATCCAGATATTATTACTGTACTGCTAAATACTCATCTGCCTCCATGTGTAGTTGCATATTTTCTGTGAATATGTTGTTTGTGAACTAAAAAAACCTATCATCTATTTCCACTTGTGCAGCCCCTGCAGATAAAACAATGACCACACTTCCTCTGAGCAATCAAAGCAATAGTGTTTATGACCCTCGTCCATCTGTCTGTTAGTCCGTCCGTATGTGCAAAAACTTTGGTGTGGATTGAAGACCGAGGGTTTTCGATTGCGGGCACGTTATGTTTTGTAATGAGCTGCAGAATTGACTGAACGGATTTTAACCACCATTTTGATTTTGTTATCCTTTTACTTTTTTTGTCCTGTTTATACTAATTCGTACCTATGTGACACACTTCATGGGTCATTCTTCACACTTGGGCAGCACTTTGTTGACCTTATGACCCTGTCTGTTATATATTTTTTTTTCTTCTTACAATTTTTATTATCTTATTCATTAACTGTGACATGTAATATATTACATAACTTACCGACATATACCTACATATACCTTCCTACCTATAATTGTTTAAACTGAACAGCATATATCCACATGGCCGTAATACAAGCATTACTGATGTGCTAGAAATATAATAAAAATATGGTTATCATCTTTTACCCTCTCAACACTTCTGCAGCACCTTCAGATAAAACACTAACCAAACTTCCTCTGACTTATAGAGATACTAGTTTTTATTTGTAATGACCTGTAGAAATACTGATTTTAACCACTGTTCACATTTTGATCCAGGTGCAGCTGAAAGTGGGAAAAGCACTTTGGTGAAACAGATGAAGATCATCCACAGCAACGGATTCACCAAACAAGAGCTGAGCAGCTTCAAGGTGGGACGCAAACACAGTGTTTTCACAGACTTAAGTGACTTTACATTGAGTTATATGAATTTCATGGAGCCAAAACTTAAAAGGACTTGTAATTATTCACATTATAGAACCAGCTCCAGTTTCAATCACATGACCCCTATTAGCATATAGTGGACTTAGTTACAGCAACATGTTCTCCTTTACAAATTCAACTTGAAGTAAAGAAGCCTAACAGGTTGTTTGTTTGAGTCTGGTCTGAGTTAACATTTTTCAGCATTGGGGTCAGTTTGTACCACAGGCATGGTGAGGTCTGCATTAGAATGAGTAGTATTAAAGATAAGAGGGAGAAAAGATGGAGATGAACAGGGGATGAGATGGAAAATGAAGCTCGGTCCCTGTGGGGGGCTGAGATTTCTCAGATATCCAGGGTCAGATCCAAGTTAGTACGCAGTGGTTTGGCTCACGTCTGCTTCTTCTTCTGTGTGTGTGTGTGTGTGTGTGTGTGTGTGTGTGTGTGTGTGTGTGTGTGTGAATGACTGAAAGCCAAATTCCTGCAATCTATTTGGGGTTGAGATGGGGTGGGGAGAATGGAAATGCTTCAACGCACTCAGCCCCATCCACTTGTTTTTACTGAGGGCTTATCTTCATCCACATCCTCATACTTCTGACCCTTTTACTATATTTTCATTTTTCTCCCTTTCCCTTCTTCTCTCCCTTGATTCCATTTTTGCTCTTTTTACTTTCTCCTTGTCGTTCTCTGTTATCCAGAGACATAATGAGTACGTGTTGACAGACAGACTCTTTTTCTGCTTCATGCCTCAGAAACCTGCTCTGTCTCCTTCCAACAACAGCCTCATCACTGGAAAACACTGAAGGGAAACACAGTGGCGATAGGCCCTCCTAAATATGATTCACACCTCTTTATGGTTACTTTAGAGACCTTTTAGTCAAACTGGCCTTTGCTGCACCTAATAGTGTCTACAACTGTAACAGTCTTTATTTTATTTAATTTTTAAAATTTATTTTATTTTTTTTATTTTTTGCTGTTCTTGTCCTGTTTGTACCATTTATACTCCTGTGGTGCAGTTCATGAAGTAGTTTGGCACTTTGTTGACCTTATGACCTGTCATTTTTTTGCTTCTCTATACAATATATGATCTTGTTCATTAATAGTAACTTACTAAATAAATGACCTACATTATTGTTTTATCTGAACTGAAGTATCTTTAATTGATGCACCCATTATTTGGATAGCCAACTGGCTGTAATCGTACTCCAGGCATTATTTATGTGCTAGAAATATGCAAACACAGTCAACTGTGTGTCCTTTGGCAGTTGCCCATTGGCTGGGATTTCCACTGATACAACGTATGAGGGTCCCGGTTGTTTATATGGGCAGCTGCAACGTTTGAATGCATTCTTAGATATTAAAAGCTTCTCAGCTCTCTCTCTCTCTGCACTTGTCCCTTGCTGCTGCTTCTCATGGATCATTAACAGTCACCTTCTTTGCAGTTCATGGTTTCAGGGTTCACCTTCATTTGAAAAATGCCGATTGTTCTGTCATGTGATGTTACCCATACTGTTTTTCATTAAATGTGGTTTTGGAAAATACAGTTGGAAGGAAAATCTTAACCATGCATATCCCTGGTGACAACCTTCGGGGCTGAAAAGCAAACAAAACCTTTAGTTCCTCAAATGGCCACTTGGGCCTGTTTCTTAAGAGGGTCAGTGCTCACAGAGTCATGTCACATGGATACATCCCAATTTAGTCCAAATTTGAACAATTTCAGTTTAGTTTTGTGTACAGCTACAATTCAGGGGTTGTAGGATTGAAACTTAAGACAAAAAGTAAAGCTAACAGAGAAAAAGTGATATAATTTTAATTTTAAAAAAAACATGAAAACTAAATAAAAACTACAATAAACAATGCAACACAAACTCATCTACTTGGATTTCCTCTGATGCTAATGGTTCATGTTGGACATGAATAATTTGCTCAATAATTTTTCATTTTATACAACATGCACAATGAGTCCATTAATACACAATGGTTTTGTAAATCATATGTGATGTGGATTCTTTCATTGTCCCTCTTTCAGCTTCTATAAATCACAGCTTTTCTCCGCTGGTCACAGAGTCTATTCTTCAAAATGACAAAATATAAACCACTTGTTAATTTGTAAATCTAAGCTGTAGTAAAAAAAAAAAAACAAAAACAAACTGAAAGACTAAATAAACAAAAACTTCTGAGACTTTCAAGCTGATCGTGGCTTGGTTTAGTTTAGTTCCTGGCTAACAGCATGAGACACTGATAATACGACTGATTCTAGTTGTCAAATTTCTGCTGACAGTTATGCTTTTCTATGCTCTCAGGGGACGCCCTTATTTTCCAATGGAAAAATGACACTAAGTCAGAAACCTGCCCTTCCATGACCATCCCACCAGCCTCCCACAGCAAATACTGACACACCCTCCTGTGTCCACAGACACACGCACACGCACACACACACACACACAAACACACACACACACACACACACACGCATGAGCTCATTGTTCATTATCAGGCTTGTATTCACACTGATTCACACATCAGTCTGTTTCCTTTCTTCAAACCCTACCTGATATACAATGTTTAGAAGTTTTATTTATGAAAGCAATATGGTACAGTTTCAAAGTTACTCTGTTAAAAGGAAATAAGTAATTAGGTTAAGTTAGTGCATCAAAGTAATGTTACTTCTTACATGTGAGACCATTTTGATTACATTTCTGGCAAATGGGCAACAAAGCTGAAAAGTCCTAAAAACATCAATTTATTTCTGACTTCAGGAGGAAAATACTGTTACTTTTCCAGTACAGAGATGTGTGCTTGTCAGCTATTGTATACCTGTTATACGGTATAGTAAATTAACTGCATAGTTTTCTTTACTAATACACTTTCATTTGGTCACTGTGGTTTCTGTCTTTTCAGTCAGCAGCATGTGAGTTTCATCTAATATTATTATAAGTTACAAGAATTTAACTACCATCAACAGTTTGATATGATATATATTCATACACTAAATCTTCAGCAGTATTGTGTTTGATGCTTCACACTTTTCAGCATTTAGGTCATACGTATGTATCCTATTGGTAATAGTTTAATGTGTTGACTGATAAATGGACAAGATGAGGTATGCCAAGAAATTAGAAAGATTTGAATTTAAAGCAGCATACGACTTTCATAAAAAAATTGTCAAACCCAGTGATAGTGTAATTATCACTAATCCATTAGTCTTTCCATCCTTACACACCTAAATCACTGCCTTCACAGTGAACAACTTTGAAGATGACTCCATCACAAGGAGTCTGTTTGTTTACATACCAAACCGAAATGTCACTCTTTTTTTCGGCCGTTTCGGAAACTTTGTTTTGCAAAGTGCATTGTGGGAATGGGAGTTCCATTCAGCCGCAGCAGCAACAAACATGGAGACAACAAGCAATGAAACAGTGTCTGCTACTGGGTCAGAAGAAATGGAGGGAATCACTGTAGTCAATTGTCATCTTATAATATGGGGTGTGTGATTGTGAAAAACAGTACTTAGACGTCAGTTTCATGGCATTTTCGGAATACCCTGTATGCTTGCGAGGCAGTGCTGTGGTAAACAACTCGACTGTGCTGTGGAGTGGGCAGGTTATCCCCCACTCTCCTATTCCCCCTGAAGGCAGAGTGACAAACCCCCATCCCTCTCTTCTCTCTGTGTCTGTGTCTCTTTGTGTCCCAGCCAGTGGGGTTTGTCTTGCATTAGGATGACGCTAGGACTGTCCATTACAGAGGAATAAGGGGAGGAAAAGTAGGAAGGGGGGCTCCTCTGTGTCTCATCCCTCCTTTATTTGCAGCCTGAGGCTGTGGTGTTGTTTTTGCAGCAGATAGACTGAGATTTTTCCTGTTCTTTTATTCTCGTCCAACACACACAACTCTGTGTCAACAGAGGAGATGCTGTGTGTGTCTGTGTGTGCACATGTCGGCGTTGCAGTGGTTAACCTTTATGAACTGAATTTGTATTTCTCAGCCTGGAATCCCTTTGTTGATTCAGGTGTAAAAGCACCAGTTTCTTGTGCAATAATTATTGAGAAAAGTGTGTTGAATGTGGAGGATTTCTCACCAAGTGACTGTGAGGTTGGGCAAACCTACAACCACAGACACACACTTAGTTATACATTGTTAGCAGAACGGTCTGCAGTTAATGATTGGGCCACTGCCAGTTCAGCTGCATTCTTTGTTTTTGTGTTTTCGTAGCAAATACTCTGACACAAGACAACTGCTAACGACTGTTAGTTTTCTGTGTTCAGGGAGCTGATCCAAACAGTAACTCGGACAAGAACAATAGTGCAGTGTGTCTGGATGGATTTAGAGATTACATTGCTGTAATGGCAGTTGTAATATCACTGACGTTGTGTGCCCACAGAGTTTCCCACAATGCTTAAAACTGAGGCAGTACTAGTGGAGTATTAATAGCCAGGAAATAAAGACGACAAGGGTGTGTGAGAAGGAGTATCAGGATTTCTGTCTATTTCTCTTCCTTGTAAATGCGTGCACAAACACACACACATGCGCAGGTAAAAACAGGGTGTCTTTTTACTCCTTACATGTCCATAGTGGTGAGGTAAAGCTGATGGTGGATTCAGGTTACCTACAGTGACACACCTGTGGCTCCAAACTCCAGACTAGTTGTGTGTGTAAATGTAGAGTGGTTTTGGGTTTTATTTTGCCATTTGTTAGAAACTGCTTTTCTTGGAAAAATCCAGTACAGGCTGGTCATTCAGGTGTCACTTAAAGGTTAAACTTCCCTGTGCATACTAGGTGTCATTTATGGAAACAGCTAAAAAAAAAAAAAAAAAAAGCTGATGTTGAATGAGTTCAGCCATGGCCTCCTCCTCCTCCCCCTCTTTTGTTTCCCCCTCTTTCCCTGAGGAGGTTGAAGGTGGACAGACAGCAGGAAGGAAGACAGATGAAGTAAACAAACCTCACAAGTGTGACCTTTGTGACACATATGAAGCTTCAGTTTAGCACAGATTAAAAAAAAACAAAAAATGTGTTATATGATAATATGTTGTGTCATGCCATTATAAATAATTTTCTTAGCTTGAATTTCTTAAGTTCAGGCTGAAATGATAAAAATCATAACTTGTGTTGTGAAACTTATGCTTAATCAAGACAAGCAGTAGCAAGTTCTACTTTCATCCCTTGCTCTTCTACAACTCCACCCACTTGTTTCCATAAAAGCAGCATGGAATCATATGGTCCTTGTGGCTTCATAATTGCAGTTCACAAACCAAAGTGTGACATCATAGACAGCTGGTCCACTATTGCTATACTGTCTATTAATCAAGTTGCTTTAAAGTGATGTAGTCTATCAGATGTGGTACGATATAAAATGCATGTGTGAAGATGCAGAGGGAGATGGCACAGAAAGAATCCTATTTCGGACATAAATCATTGTATCACTGTGAGAGTCTCTCTTATAGGATACAAACATGTCCCTAATGCAGAGGTGTCACAGACCTTGGCCCAGCACTGCTCATAAGATGAAGGCCTGTCACCTCACACACTTATCTCCCAGCACACATTTTACCTGGAGAGAAACACATCTTAATCTGGACACTGAAACACACACAGAGGAGAGAGCGACCAGACTGTGATAGAATTGTGATGGAATGTGAAGCTTATCTTTAGCTGGCAGAGGACTGATGCAGAAGGCTGATGGAGAGTAGAAGACAATCACCATCACACACTTATCCTAGTACACGCAGCCGTTAGGTTTCTCAGCACTAAAACAGGTTGGTAATGTTAACATTCTGATCCACTTTGTCCTTTCCACATTCTTGCCTGTGCTAGATTTTTCCCCAATATTGTCCCCAGTATTGTTTTTGGTTTGGTTTGGTTTGGTTTGTTTGTTTCGTTGCTTGTTAACACTCTAGCAGCAAAACTATTGTTTCAGTTCATACCAAATTGGGTTTATAGATTGCCAGTGATGCAGAATAGATTTGACTACATTTTGGGAACAGCAGGTCAAAGTTAAAATTTTTTATGAATTTTTTAAAATCTTTTTTTTTTCCTCATTTACTTCTCATGGGTGAAATTTCAAATGTCTATAAAATATCAATTTTGTTTCAATTTACTTCAAACTTGGCAGATATATGGAGGCAAATGACATGCTGACACGCATAGACATGATGACATCAGCTGGATCAATGCCAGAATAAGCTACAATACGTGCAAGGGGCGGGGTTTGTTGTGCCTGGCACCACTTGTTTTATAACTGTTTTCTGATATTCAACTGATTTTAACTAATATTTTTGCACTGATATTTCTTTCAACAATATTTGAATTTTTTTACTCATAACTGGGCAGCTATCTCTCAGAGCAGTTAATAATAATAGTACCTTAAGTATCACTATGGTGGAGAAGATATTCAGTCCATTTGTTGTTTTCCCAGTATCTTTGAAAATTTGTTTTTGTATTATCGTTTAATGTTTTAACGAGAATAACATTAGAAGAGTCCAGAGTGTAAGATTTAGGATGCTCTATCTGCAAAAATGGAATATAATATTCATAATTATGTTTTCATTAGTGTATAGTCTCCTGACAATATGAGTCTTAACTTTCTCATTATCTAAGAAGTAGCCCCGATGTTGCACTACCACGTTTCTACAGCAGCCTGGAACACACTTCCTGATGTTTTTTTTGTTTTTTTTTTCGTGTTATAGCAGGAGGCATCCAGTGTTCAGGTGCATTAGTGTCAATTTTGATGTTTGAGTGTGGATCAGGGTTTATATCCTCTCAACAAGGGATGGGTTTCATTAAGATTTTATTAATAATACTAGTCTTATCAATACAGCTTTTAAACTGTTTCAGGCTTGGGTTACAGTTCAAGCCTACCCCTAACTCCCTAATATTAATATATAATAGATATTTTTTAGACGGAAAGTGCAGCAGAATTGTTATGAACTAATCACTATCATATACTCTGACTGTTTTACGATAGTAATGTGAAAGAAATATAGAAGAAATTATTTACAACTAAAGGTTGTAAACTAACACGCATCATTTTTAAGAATAAAACAGTATGCAGGACTTTTTCTGCATTACTATTTTAACAGTACATAGTTTAGTATGTAGTTTACCCACCACCTTCCTAAATCCACCTTCTCTGATCTCTGAAACTGTAAATGACAGATCAGCTGATGCTCTGACCACTTCAGACCCATATGAATGGATCCATAGTGGGGAAAAAAGAAGCTTTCTGCTGATCACTTTTAACCTCCAGGATGGGCTCTACATCTTGTTGAGAAATGGAGTTCGTGACAAAATTTTACAAGACAACTTTTATGCTGCTGTAATACACCTGTTTTGTGTCCTTGTCTTCTGTGGTCACCGTAGGTCAAAGCAGAGTAGTACAATCTGCAACTTCACCACTAGATGGCACTGAAGACTGTATCACACATTGAATGTTTAACACTAATGTCAAATGAAATAGCTTTTCCTGTTAAACTGTGGCTTTTGTGTACCTGTGATTTACTTACTCATATTTTCTCTCAAATGAACCCATATATGTAACAAATGGTTGAAATTCTATATTATTATTCTATTTTTTGTCATTTCAAGTGAGCTGACAAGCATTGGAAATGCTACTTTATGTTTCACACACCTTTTTATTAATATATGCATTCAATTTCAGATCAACTTCCACATGAACTATAAACTGTCACATGTAAAACCTGTGAGTATTCTTGAATTAGGTTAAAGACGGGGCTAAACTGCCCCTCGTTGGACATTTAAAAGTGAAGCTATTTTTATGTCTTTCCATTTTCTATTTTTTGTTATGTGTCCCTAAAGGTATTTTCCACCCCATTTGTCTGTACTTTCTGAACTTCCAGTAAAGATTACAGTTTCATTGAGACCATTTTCAGGAAGTGACAAAAATGTTTTTTGTACAGGACTTCAGCTGTGCAAACTGAAGTAAGCCTCAGCTCCACTCCTACCTTTAACCCATAAAGACCCAGTGCTACTTTTGTGGCAGTTCCCAAATTAATTTTTCTCTATTTCTAGCTTTCTTAACTGATTTATCACCATTTTTTAGAATATTATAATACTTAATACTTATAATTACTTATACTAACTTATAATTTTGGTACTTGGCTTATTACCATTAAACACTGAAACTCACACACATTCATATATACACTACTGTGGAAGTCTTTGAAAATCCACTTTGTTGTTTTTGAAGGGTTGAAATTAGCATAAATATTTATTCATCATTCTCTTTTCTTCAGGTACAACAAGAAAATACAGGAAATATGTGTACAGCCGTTTAAAAGACACATAAAAACTGAACTAAATGGGTTGTAAAGGTTAAAGAGACTATTTAGTGTGACCTCTGACCCCATGACAAGAAGTAGCTCAGTTAGACACATCTGACATGAGTTGAATGAAACCTGGTATAAAACATCAGAAAATTAATGCGGCAAACTCATATTGTTTGAACAAAAGAGTTAAAGACATGTTAAGTTCCAAGGGAGGTCACACTAATTACTACCACTTTGGTTTATAGAGGCTGTTTTTCCCTGAAACCTTTGTTTTTACTGCTGTACATACTTCACATATACAGCAGTACATGTGAGGTATGTATATTCTCTCTCGAGCCAGTGCAGAGACTTTGATACATGCATTTATCACAAGTCGAATTGATTATTGTAACACTCTCCTTTCTGGTCTTCCCAAGAAGACCATTGCACTGGTGCAGCTGCTCCAGAGCTCTGCAGCCCGACTGCTGACGAGGACCGGAAAGAGAGAGCATATTACACCAGTGCTCAGGTGTCTGCACTGGCTCCCTGTGAGCTTCAGGATCGATTTTAAAGTGCTTTTATTGGTTTTTAAAACTCTTAATGGTCTTAGCCCTATTTATTTATTTAACTTGCTTTTAACATATGAGCCCTCTCCAATGCTCAGGTGCTCGGGTAGTGATCACTTAACTGTTCCTAGAGTCCACACTAAAACTCATGGTGAGGCCTCATTCAGCTTTTATGGCCCCAAACTATGGAACAGCCTACCTGAGGATCTGAGGTCTGCTGCAAGTGTTCATATTTTTAAAAGTAAACTCAAAACTAATCTTTTTAGTCTAGCTTTTAATTAAACTCTTACCGTAAACTTTACTTTACTTTGTTGCTTTTATTTTTAGTTGCAACTGCGAGACAGTGGGGGGTTTGTTGTGAAGCACTATGTGATACATGTACCATATATGAAAAGTGCAATAGAAATAAAGTTTGATTGATTGATTGATTCACATATACCCAGAATATATCTTAAGATAGAGACTGACAAATGCACATGTGTGGTCATTAGAACTTAACTCAACCAATAAACCTAATGTTGGACTTAGTTTTTCTCTGTCACCTATACTGTATTCTGTTGGCCTCTTCCAGGAGGTTTGGAGCCTTGAGTGTGACATATATTGTATTTTGATTTATCAGTATCAATTGCACCTTCAAAAGTGCAGTAAATCATAAACCTCAAATAACTTATTGCAGGTATTGCCACAAACAAAATGACATCTGTTTTTGTTGTTGTTTTTGTTGTGGCCTCTTTGCCGTAGTATCCATGATTTTTGTTCTTTAACAGCCAGCAGTGCTCGATAACCTCTTGACCTCCATGAAGTTTGTCCTCCATGGCATGGGTGTCCTCCGCATCAACCTGGCCAACAGTAGGAACAAGGTGTGTCTTATATTTATGTCTGTATCAATGAGTTTTGTGTCTGTGTCATTTTCACTATCGTTTGTGTTTAATTTAGTCTCCGTTTTAGTTTTTGTTTTCAGTTTTACAAGTGAAGGTTTTTTTTAGGTTTTTATTTTGAGGAACTGACCAGTTTTTTTTGTGTGTTTTTTTTTTTTTCTCTTTGTTGGTATTTTTAGGAAAGCATTAATTTACAAAAACTAAGAACAGTAGTGTGACAGAATGCTTGACATCAAATATGATTTATAAAACCACCACTTGTTAACCTCTGAAGACCTAAACAGCCATCAACAACCAAAACAAATCCACTGACCTAAAATGTTTAATAACTTTTGAAACACTGATCCTATCAATACATTAGAATAATTCAGGTAAAATGCAATTTATAAGCTTTTATCATTTTCAGATATGACTCATTTGGGTGTTCAGAAGCTCCATTGTAAATGTGAAAACACAGTCATCTTCTGTAACACACACTTGTTTTTACATTCACTTAATCATATGTTTTGCTGGAACAAGTAATTATTCCTTCTCTGTTTTTGATAAAATAACCTTTGAATTTACTCTAAGCTTATCTACATTATCAATAAATTAAATATAAGAAAATACTTGATTTTCACTGAAAGATGTAAAATGCTGAGGAAAATATTATAAGAAAGGATGATAAATCACTTAGGAAAGTTAAATTTAGTAAAAACATTTATTTGAAAGTTGCCACAACAATAAAAGCCATTCCATTCTTGATGTTGCTTGCAGTTCTATTTGATTTTTCTTGCCCAGGTCATTCTGGGAAAAAGATTTGCAATCTCATTGAGGCTTTTTACCTGGTTAAATAAAGTATATATATATATATATATATATATATATATGTCAGGGTAGAGACTGCGATCTGGTAGGATCGGCGATTCTACCAGTAGAGACTCCGATCCGAACCCTAACCCTAACCCCTAACCCTTCTACTGGCAGGATCGGAGTTTCTACCAGTAGAGACTCTGATCGGAGTTTCTACTGATAGACTACGATCGGAGTCTCTACTGGTAGAATCGCCGATCCTACCAGATCGCAGTCTCTACCCTTATATATATATATATATATATATATATATATATATATATATATATATATATAATCTTAGTCTGTTTTGTTCATTGTAGCTGTAATTAATTTAATGAGATTATTTTATCACTTCTGGTTTGGTTTTAGGCTCATCTACATTTATAAAGCTACAATAACCCTTAATACTCACTGTTTTATCTTTCTTATCCCCATCCTGCTTTACCTGCATTACACCCATCTTGCCACTAGAGAGCAGCACTTCAACAGTTCACCCACAGTTGAAATCACAAACACACACCACTGATAATATGCATGAGCTTGACCAGAAAGTTAAACAGTCAGTGGGTGGTTTGATTGTGAGATTCAATCTAATTCCAGCTTTACTGTCAACGTTATTAGAGCTCATATAGGCTGCGCTCCTCCTACACATCACATCCGGCTGCAGATGATGACCAAAGTATTTCCTCTGTTAGATCTCACCAGTGTATGTGTGTTCATGTAGATACATTCATTTGTACATCTCTACTCATTAACAAGTCTAGAAATCACAGACAGACCCATAACTTTTCTGTTCATCCTTTCTTTCCGCTCCTCCCTGACCAGTGCTCCATCCATCCACATATCTGTCTCCATTTCTTTCTGCAGGTCCACGCCCATTCTGTCCTGTCATGTGGGCGGTGTTTTGATGAAGAACAGGTGTTGTTTCCTTTCCTGAGCCACGCCCTGTCCTGTCTGTGGGCCGACCAGGGGGTCCGGGCTGCTGCCACCAGGGGATATGAGTATGAGCTGAATGACTCTGCACTGTAGTGAGTACTGTTCCAGCTCACACTCATGCTGTGTGGAGGAGATGCAGGGGTCTAATTAACTACACTTAGCAGACGATGCTTGGCCATGTGCTCGCTGTCACTGTGAATCAGGTGGGCAGAGGAGGAGGAGGGAGGGAGGGAAGGACCCCTGTAAAGTGTAATTATATTTAACACTGCTATAGGTTAATTAAATTCTTAGTTTTAGATGATAGTGTTCAAGCACTGAGACATATGATGAAGAGTAATGATGTCAATAAGTAAGCGATAATGCACACAAATATATGATCCACATTTCCAGAAAGATTTGCGCATTTTTTGACTCAGTAATTTGTTTGAACCTTTATTTAACAGACTAAAGCATAGAGATAAGAGAACTGAAATCCAGGGGTAGGACTGGATAAGCATTGGTTTCTTCCTACTCCCTTTCAGGCACAACAGTTGTTCTTTTTTCTATTATTCTATTTTTTATTTTTATTTTGTTTTATCCCCCCCCCCCCCCCCCCCGTGTTTTGTATTATGTTTGTGTCTGAAATAAACTAAACTAAACTAAATTGTCACACCTTGTAAACACAATGCTTGCAACACACTTAAAAGTTGAGACAGAGAATAGAACCTACAAGTAACAGCTTCCACAGTTAGCAGGTGAATTGGTAACATGATTGGACATAAAATGATCTGCCAAAGGCTTGGTCCTTACAATGATGGGTCATGGTTCAGCACTTTGCTACAACCTACGTAAGAGAATTGTCTGTCAGGTCAAAAACAATAATTTTTTTCCCCAAAGAATTTCGATCTTCCACCGTCGACAGTACACATTATTGTGAAAAGAGTCAGGGAGCCTGTTGAAGTCTCATTGTGTAAAGGAAAAAGGCGGAAACCGCTGCTGAATTTGTGTCACCTTTGACGCTCGGGCAGGGTTCTATCATGATGAATATAGAAACGTGGGCTCAAAAGAACTTTTGAAAACCAATGTCACTTAATGAAGTCCATGACTGCATTCAGGACTTCAATATGAAATGATTACAGAGGGAAAAATATTATTTCTGTGCGGACACACTGTTGAATCATCTGGACTTGAGCTTATATTTGATGGAAGAAATTGGAAAGGATGACTAGTCCACATATCAGCTTTTCAGGAAAACAGATGTCTGACGTTCTGTCAAAGATGAAAAATACCATCCAGACGGTTAAGGTGCAGAAGATCATATGTGATGGTCTGGGATTGCATCAGTGTTCACATGGCTGACCTTAAAATGTGTGAAGAGACCATTGGTGTGAAGATATAGAATGAATTATACAGATGTTTATGCTGCCATCAAGTTGACATCTTGTCCCTGAAGTCTGTGGTTATTTCATCAGGACAATGCCAGGCCTCGCTCTGCACCAGGTCCAATAGCATTGCTTCATGATCACAGATGCAGTCCACATCGGTCTCCTATTGAAAATTGAGAGGACAATCATAGAGTGGACACAAATTATACTTGTAAGGGTGTAGCGATTAGTGTCCCCAATTTCCAAATGATTAAGAATTGTAATAAAAATTAAAGACCGGCGACACATCCAGGGTGTACCCCGCCTTCGCCCATAGGTAGCTGGGATAGGCTCCAGCACCCCCGCGACCTTCTCGAGAGTAAAGCAGTTCAGAAGATGGATGGATAAAAAATAATGGAGCTATAACAGAGTGGTAAATATATCTCTGCCCCACTCTTTTTGAGTGCATTGCAGGCATCAGAATCTTTTGTTTATATACTGTTGCCTATAAAGTTGGAATAATTTTGTTTTTAGACACGTTCCTCTTTTTGTTCTTATTTATACACAGTAATCAGTAATCACCTTAGTATCAGTAATCACCTTTAACCAGGGGCAATGATTATTATTACATACTGATTCCCAGTTACACATTGTTTATCAAGAACAAATCATTTCATGAGAAGAGGTTAAATGATTTTTTTTCCAAATTTATGGGAAACAGTGAATTTACCAATAAAGACCACCCAAGTTGGTGAGTGAAAAAAATTTTAAATCTTCTCTAAGGGTTTGTCTCCTTTCTGTCCCTACCTGGCCTACTTTTTTAAGACTTCCTCAGAGATAGTAGAATTTTTGATTCCAAGATGGATCCATCTTATGATGCCATATGTTGATATTCTCCAACTATCTAAACCTCCAGATGCTGCTACAGCAGCAGCTGAACTCAACCCCATTTGTCATCACTTTGCACCAGCAATATTTCCTAAAAATCATATCAAAGCTCTTATGCAATTTTATTAACTTAAATATCATTCAAAGGGTGACACGGTGGTGCAGTGGTTAGCACTTGTGCCTCACAGCAAGTAGGTCCTGGGTTCGATTCCAACACCAGTCCATGGTGGGACCTTTCTGTGTGGAGTTTGCATGTTCTCCCCGTGTCTGCGTGGGTTCTCTCCGGGTACTCTGGCTTCCTCCCACCATCCAAAGACATGCACTGGTAGGTTAATTGGTTAATGTAAATTGCCCATAGGTGTGAATGTGAGAGTGATTGTTTGTCTCTGTATGTCAGCCCTGCGATGAACTGGCGAAATGTCCAGGGTGTACCCCACCTTTGCTCGTAAGTAGCTGGGATAGGCTCCAAGTGACCCCCGTGACCCTAGTGAGGATAAAGCGGGTTCAGATAATGAATGAATGAATAAATATCATTCATGCATATAATACTTAAATAGTGCCTTTAATACATATCCAGCTCCATATATTGACCAAACGTGACCTTTGACCTGAACTCATTTGTTGGAAAATACAGCAAAATCATTAGGTTTGACTTTCAAAATCTAAAATAACATTCTTTTCCACCTTGTAGATTCTACTGCTTGAGATATGTTAAAGACACTATACTAGTAGTGTGTATATAGTGCAGCTGTCAGGCTCCACAATAAGAACTGCTCCATAAATTCTGTGCAATAACTGTACAATAAACAATACAGTAAACCGCGCAATAAACCTGTGACATGATCAGTATGTACACAGCTGTAAATAATGTATATAGCATTCTTGATTGTGTATATCTTGTTTTTGCACTTCTTTGCTCTTGTGTGTTTGTACTTTGCTGCTGTAAACCTGGAATTTCCCCTTGTGGGACTAATAAAGGCTTATCTTATCTTATCTTATCTTGTCTTATCTTATCTTATCTTATCTTATCTTATCTTATCTTATCTTATCTTATCTTATCTTAATACATAAAATACATATGGCTTTAGAATCTATGATGTTCAATTTTAAGGCAAACTAAGAAGGTTTAAAGATTATACATTCCATGCAGAAGTGAATGTAACATCCCAACTGATCACCTAAACATGTCCTAAAGAAATGTGAAGAGAATATAATTTTGTTGCTTAATAAACGTAACATCTAATTTTTGTCCCCATACATGGTCTTATTTCTTACTATTATAGACATTATCATGCTAAAAGGGATCAATTTTGGAGATGCTTGATATTGTTGTTTTGCTTCAGCAACTGAGTCATGCATCACTGAACATGGTCCAAAATAATTACTTTCTAGACATAATTATGCATTTCACTGAGCCACACACACCTATTTTTAAAATAAATCCAAAGTGGGCAAAACAGATAGAATACCAGAACATGTCCTTTTCTCTGTTAAATAAAGTTTCAACAATTAACTTGTTTTTTTTAATTGTGTGTTAGACTGTCCCAACTTTTGGAGATGGGGTTAACATTGTCTCTCTTACACAGTTGTATATAAGATTATTCGACTGAAAAAAATAATACTTAATTTTGCTAAATAAAAGCATTTATTTGTTTAGGTGGAACTTCATGTTTATAGGAATGGCTGAAATAATAGACAGTAGAATGTCACCACTGACCAATCACAATGGAGGATTCATCACATAAATGTAACCACACAGAGTTTAAAAAAACTGCATATTGTAAAAAATAAATAAATAGATAAATAAATTTTGATGTAAGATAGAATGGTGAGGGTGAAGTTCAGGGATGTGGCGTGTGAAGGCACAGGAGTAGGACAGAGCTGGGACCCTCCAGGAGGCCGTCTGTTCTCATCCTCTTACCCAGCGAGAGGCGTCGACTCTGGGGTTATCGACACCGACAGGCCCCCCTGGATCCCACTGAGATCCCCCGTTCATCACCTTCATCATCTGCTCTCCTCTGACACACACACACAGGATCTTATCTCTATGCTTGTGAGGACCCTTATTGAGCAAATGAGACTAAAAAACTGAAGGGAAAGTCTTGTTTTTTTTATTTATTAAATAAATCTTTTTTTGTTAATTTAGACCAGTCTTCCCTATAGAGACTAGAACAATTTATCTCTTAATATCTGTGAATGTGATAATATATAGTACATTTCATACACGAAGGCATTTCAGTGTTAAGAGTTAAATGAAAACAAAGCTTAAATGGTAGGATATAATGAAATACTGAAAAATATAATTAAAGCAAATAACCATAGTGATTAATCCAATTCACTCTGTAGTTGCAGTGCAATGTGTTAAAGATAAACGTCACATATGGAGAGAGACGTGTTTTCAACCTGCATTTAACTTCCAGCTTCTTTAATAACTTGAAAGATTAATGGTTAATGTTTCATTTAATTACATTTTTCAGGAACACTTAATGCACACGGAAATGCCTTTGTATATATGAATATATATTGTGTATATCACCACATTTGCAGAGAAGGAAAGAGAAGCACTGAGTAGGGTTAGAAGAGGAGAAAACAAAGGCAGTAACAAGGATCTGGTGTCACATGTAAATCACAAACACAGTTTACATACTGAAGTTGTGCCTTTACATAGTTTTGCTGAATAAAAAGAGATTATGGCATATACAATAATGATAGTTTGGAGTTTACCTGTAAACCTTTGACACTGAAAACATATGTGTGTTCTTAAGCAAAATGAGTGATTTTTACATCTTGCTTATTATATTATACCAGTGCATTGACCTGTGGGGAACCACGGGTCATATTAATACCGATATCTAGGGACTGAAGTTAGTAAATGCGTTGTTCCTGTTTTTAACTTCATTTCCCATCATGTAGCGTGGTACCGCGCTTCCCGTCAACTGTTGTGGGCAATGCAACGTGATTGTAAGGCAATTGTATTCCAAAATTATTAATGACTCCCAAAATATTGGTCGTATCAACTTGCCAAGATGATTAATGAGGAGATGGGACTTTTCCTCAACCGTAGGTGCCAAATTGGACTGTTAAAGGCATCTGAATTTCTCAGAACTGTGCAGATACACACACAAACGCTCTGAGACCTTCCAGTATTATGATATAGATTATATAGTTTTAGTACAAATGAACTGGTCAAAGTGATTTATCCGTTTTCCTCTACATTGTGCACACACCTTCAAGGTTAACAAAATGTACATTTCAATTTTCTTGATAAATATAATTTTTTGTGATCTCTCTGTCTCAGATAGTTCAGCTCCAAATAACCTTGTGAAAAAGGAGGAGTGGCCTTCAACCCTTAGGGACCCTCAGACCGTTTTTGTACCGTTTTTTATAATTTTTATTTTTTTAATTTGTTGATCATTATGGCTGTGTTACAGCTTATGGAATGAATGTCTGCATGAACCTTTGTTTTTGCACTTTTTTTGGGGGGAAATCTAATATCACATACTCTTACAGGTCTATTATACACTACAGACATTTTTTGCAACCTCAGGAACCTCAAGTCAAAAATGTACACCCAAAACAATTTTTTAAAAATAAAATCATCATATATCAATATTTTTTCTGCATAAATCTTCAGTTCTGTTCAAAACTACCAAATGTTCAATAATTTTCAGGATTCTAGCATATTAAATGCCAATTTGAATATATGATGCCATTTGTTTTATTTAAAAAAAAAACCCAAACAAACCACAAAATGTGAGATATTTTCCATAGACTACATGGTGGAGGGATGTAGATTTTTTATATCAGAGTCTTGGACATGTCAAAGCATTATTCATTGCACGAGTAGAACTGAATTGAAGAAGTCTCTTGGATGAGAGATTAAATGTTTTCAAAAGAGCTAAACCAGTCCAGTTGCACTGAAAAGAACTACCAAGAAGAACGATGACCTGGGCAAATGAGAATCTACACAGACTTCATTACATTAGTAGTTTTTCTATCGTGTAGGACCCTTATGCCAAAAAAAAATGCCTTGTTTACATTTTTCACATAAAAAATGCTAATGCAGTGAAATCAGTGTTGTTGCTACTTTTGACATATCCAAGACTCTAATCACCAGCAAAACCCCATCAACCCACTCATTATATAAAAAATATCTCATTTGTGGAAAAAAAAAAATACAAAAAAATAACAGTAGCATCATGGATTCAAACTGGTATTTAAAGGTTAAAATCCTGAAAATTATTTAGCATTTGGTGGTTTTAACAAGAGCTGAAGTGGTTTAAGAGGTTAATGCAGAAAAAAACCTGAAAAAATTATCGGTGTATGATGATTTTATAATATAGTTATAGTTTTTTGTGCGTGTATATTTTTGGCTCGACGGTCCCCAGAGGGTAGTAAATTAGAAGGATGTACAAGCGTTAAGAAGCTTCTCTCTTCAGGTGTAAAAAGAGCAGTCGGTTCTCACAAAGACAGGGGTACAGAAACACAGTCTCGTACTTATTGTCTGCATCGTGCAACATGTGACAGGCAGTGTGTTTTTTAAGCAGCAGGATGTGTGTCGCTGTCTAAGAAACTGATTCAGGATGACTAGTTGAGAATGTCACAGTCAGTTCAGCGAGGCAAAGACGTCACTGTGTGTGTTAGTGTGTGTGTGTGTGTGTGTGTGTCTGCATGTGTGTGCCTCATCTTATTACACACACACACACACACACACATGATCCAGTTGATTACATTGCTTTGGTAATAGCTAATCTGTGGTTGAAAGCTTAGCCTCGGTGTGTTTTTTTGGTAAACCGCCGTGTGAATATTCATCCTGATCAGCCGCTGTGACCCCTGGGGCCCCTCCCTTATCACTGCACACCCCACTTGCCGCCTGGCATCTGACACAACCATGGCACACACAAACACACGCTCAAAATATAAACCTACACCCACAAACACCTGATTTCATTCTCTTTTGATCTCAAGTTTTACTCCAGGTTATTAAATGTTTCCCTCTTCTCTCCTTCTCTTTCACCTTTTTGTCCTCTCCCCTTCCTCAACTGTAGTTTCTTTGAGAACATGACCCGTATCACGTCTTCAGACTACGTGCCCACAGAGACAGACGTTCTGCGAGTACGACTGAGGACGACTGGCGTGATTGAGACGCAGTTTAAAGTCAACCACCTCATATTCAGGTTGGTTCCCAACCACTGTCCTCCGGTGCGTCCAGTTATCGATTCATTTCAATCTACTTATAGGGACAGAAAATACATTTTTAACGCTAATACTTATGCAGAAGTGTCAAGGTTGTATATATTTCTTCTGATTTAGAGGATGATTAATGGCGGATTTTTAAACATCCACATCAGCAGTTCCCAACTGATAAATCTTAGTCTCCTCTACTCAAACACAATCCTTGACCAAATTACATTCTGGTTTTCCTCTTGCTCTGTCATCTATGTTCTCAAAGGGTTTATAGTTAGTGTTTCTACTTTCAAAGCTTTAAAATGATCTGAGTGTTTAGAATAGCAAGTTCTGAAGTAGTAGCTAGTTACCTCATTTTTGTCTACTCTCAGTTGCAGCATCTTAAATATAAGCATGATATCCATTTGTAATTTTGTTTGGTAATTTTTTACCTCTTAACAAATGCATGTAGACTTACTGTATATTATGATACGGTTTATTATTTTTGTCAAATCTCATCTCCACACAAGAATCAATGGGCTGGAGATGTTTCATTTGGATTTTTACTCAGATGTAGTTCTGCAGAATGAGGATGTTAAACCCCATGACGTGCTGCTGCTGTCACATCTACACTTCATGCACACAGACGTCTTCTAGACCGCCTGTCAAACCAACTTAACTTAACTTTTTCAGCTTTGACACTTTTATCTCTGTCTCCAGTTCAGTCTGATAGGCCCAAGATGCGAGATGGAGATGAGGTGGGCAATACGTCAATATGTCACCTATCATTTGGCTTTATGTTCATCTGCAGACCACACACACACATTCAGAGGCATCAGTGGCTCGGTCTTATCAGTGGAGCAGCAGAGGGCAGGTATCAGAGCTCAGGGGGCTGATGTCAAATGACCATATTTATCTCTGATCAATGAGGCAGTGTCACATAATACACATAGTTTATCATCCTTCAATGGCTGAACTCATTTCCTGAAACTGCTGATGGTTCTGACAGGCTGATAGATACTAATGAACTCGGTTTCTCTGCTGCTGTGGTGATGCAGCACTGAGCGTTGATACCAGCGTCGATGTTGAAGGACAAACACTAATAATATTAACCCTTTAAGCGTCAAAGTTGCAATATTGTGACAGGCAACATAACTGAATGAAACCGACCATTGCTCCAGATGGAGTTGCCCAATCTTGTCACCACCTCCCACCGACAGGTGGTGGACATGTGTCCCTTCAGTCCTAACACCATTCCAGGGCATGTTTCTATTCAAAGTGAAGAAGAAAATCCAATTTTAAAGGTGTGGTTCCGAGCTGGCAGAGTATGTAAAGTTTATTTAGTTTTAGTTTTGATAGATGAGGACAGATTTGGACAAAAGGACAGACTCTTTTACATAGTGTTCCGCAGTCATGATTCCACCTTTATCACGGCTCTGTTACTACCTCCCAAGGCATTATAGAGCTGCGATAAAAGTGGGACCAAATGATCCCACCATTGTGTTTACACAGATGTCATTCCAGAATGAAGGCGAAATATTCCCGCAATAGAAGTGCTGAGTAAAAAAGGGGCGTTAGATTCATACACCACTGGTAATCCTAGGATGACAGGAATAAATTCAATAAGACTCACATTTTCTCCTCATACATTTTTGTGGCTGATAATCACATTACTTTGCAGCTCTTTCTTAGTAATGTCTACCTGAGGAGCACCTCCTTCTTCTTCCCACAATAACAATCGCTCCAGACTGATGTTATAGCTCATATGGAAAGGAAATGGTAAGATGTCAGTTTTTCATTAAATCTCTGTTAGTTTGAAAACATTATTTGTCAGCAGGTGTCCTCAGTCTGTGCATTTGTGTCACATCTAAACGCTTCATGTAAATCTCTGGATGCCAGTGATTGCTATGCATGTGGTGTCTATGAGCTTATGAACGCTGATCTCACACATAAATGTACATTTGACTTGAGCTGAAGTATCTCATATCAGGAAGTTTTGCCAACAGAGAAACACTTTGATCATAACTGCATCTGTACAAATAAATGCAGCTCTTTCCTTGCAGTCATTCTGTTTGCGTCATTGTTGAGTTAGTGCCTTTTTTTCCCCCTTTAAGACATTGTGGCAATGTCATTTTCTCCAGGTGTCAGATCTAAGTCCCACGTGGGGCTGCAGGACTGGGACCCACCTCCCATGACTTTCACACAGCCTCTGCTTATCTGCCTGAATTCTTAAAGGAGATAAATAATTTAGTTTATGTAATTAACACAGGCATCACATGAATGTGTGTGTGTGTGTGAGAATATTTGGGACTTAAAGAGATCAAGCCATTGGGGTTGATGAGGAGCTTTGCATAACTTCATGTAATTATTTTGAACCTAGAAAGGATATTAAAGAGATTTGGAGAAGTAGGTGGTTTGTGTTTTCATCATCAGAAAAAGGAAGAGGGAGGAAAACAGTTTTCTACGACAGTACAGGCAAACCATATAATGTGTTGATGAACTAATAATGACTGTTTTTAATTATAAGCAAAGACACTGGATATTGACTTAACCCATAAGGACCCAGTGTGACTTTTGTGTCAGTTCCCAAATGAACTTTTCTCTATATTTAACCTTTCCTAAGTGGTTTATCACCATTTGTTATAATGTTACCCTCTGAATTTTGCATTTTTTTTCCCCAGTGAAAATCATCTATTTTTCTATGTTTAATTGACTGATCATGTAGCTGTTCATAAAGGCTCAGAGTAAAGTCAAAGGCTAAAAAAAAATTTAGAAAAAAATGACTTTTCCATTCAAATCTGTCATTAACTGATCATAAACCCAGTGTCTCCATCCACTGTCATTGGTCCAACTCCATGGGTTTTACTGGTGAATCAATGTTGTAGAAGATGATGGTGTTTCCACAGTAATTACGGAGCCTCTGAACATCCAAATGGGTCATATTTGATGACCATGAAAAGATGAATAACTGTATTTTACACCAGTTATTGAAATGGATTGATAGTATTAGTAGATCAACAGTTCAGATCAGTAGATGCTTTTAGTCAGTGGTGGATGTTTGGGTCTTTATGGGTTAAATCCTGTATTCATTTCCTGCTTTTGAAAGATACATATAAAGACATTTTCTTAACAGAGGTTTAGAAGCAGCAGAGGGAGATTTCAGTTCCAGCATGGTCTCATTTTGTAAATATTAAGCATTCACTTTCATATAACACAGTGTGAAACTTTCTCTTTCAGTTCAGTGATTGATGGGCTGATACTTGAGATTTCTCATCTGCGCCAGCATCTGCACCCAACACTCATGTGCTGGACTTGACATGAACAAGTCTGGATGTGGGTTTTATTGGACTGTGTCTCTTAACAGCAGGTGCACAATGTCTGCTTTAAAATGATCTTTTTTACTTGGATATTATTGCAGGGTGGAATTGCTGTGTGTTGAGTGGTTGCTACTTGTTGCATTGGGATCTTAGTTGCTTGTTCTCATCCTCTATTCCTGCTCTCGCTGTTTTCTGTTGCACTGAAGTCATAAGTTGCCATGAAATGTAATCAGAGAAAAGTACATAGACCAATGATAGAAACCATAACCTTACTCTAGAAATAGGAGGGAGACAGTCAATAGTTAAAATTGGTAAAACTAGAAAAAACTCTGTGGAAAATGTACAGTAGTTTATTGTAGTGAAAAAATACTCCAGCATATATGTTAAGATGGCATATTTTATATGGAAGTGTTCACTAATCTTACCCATATACTCTATAAAGTCAGGTAAAATGGAGGTTCTCAGCTTTTCAGTGGTTTATGTTTATGTTTATGCATTTGGCAGACGCTTTTTTCCAAAGCGACTTACAGGGGAAAACCAATCAAATCACTCAATCAATCAAATTTTATTTATATAGCGCCACATCACAACAAAAAAGTTATCTCATGACACTTTATATATAGAGTTGGTCAAAACCAGTCTCTAAGCCAATTTACAGAAACCCCTATTATTTACAGTGGTAAATAATAGGTCTTATTTAAACATTTACATTCTCCATAGTGGATGTATTTAGGTCTAAACATTATCCAGTATTTCTTTTCCTCATTAATTCATTCATTCTCAAACAAAACAAATGTTTAAAAAAAGTGCCTTTAAATGAACCAGATAAAAGTGAATATCCTACAAAAAGTAAATAATTTATTAGTAAAGATCAGCTGTCACAGAAACAGATACAGATCTGAGAATGAAGAGTCAGCCACAGTATATCTTTCTCTAAAATGCAAAAGGTCAGTTTGACTACTGTTTATGAATAGATTCTACAAATCAAGCATGTGTTCATATGCTACCTTTATGTATTTGAGTGAGTTTTGTTAACTTTGAATGGAGCCTGCCATCCTTAGCTGCCTCAATCTTTGTGCTAAGCTAACAAGCTAAGCCCTAATATGCAGCTCATGCTGGAGGCACATTATTGGTATAATCATTCTCTAAGACCTTGTACACATAGAGATGAAAACAATATATTTCTTTTTCATTTCAAAAAAGTTTTCCAAAAACAAATCTCAAGAAATGTAAGTAGTGCTGTTAGTGGTGGTGTAACGCCTCCACAAATATATGCCAAAAACAGAGAAGATGACAAAGACCATGTGCAAAGAACTTGCACAATGGAAACAAAATAAAAAGAAGAAGAGGGCAGCGAATATGGATGAATGAGCAAGGAAAGAGACATTAGTGTGGCGCAAGTTGGTTAAGGGAGCGGTGGGACTACGACACCATTGTATCAGAAAACGTGTATTGGTTGTAAACATAGAAATGCAAGGGTGATGTTTTAAGATTGTTCACTTTGGGAGCAGGTTTCGAAAATGTGCATATTCTGGTTCCCAAAATGCTGGGTCCATGTGGATGAAATTCCCATATGATAAACACAACCCTTTTGCAGATACTCATAAACTCATCTCCATGTGGACAACCCCTTGGTTTCTACAAGACAATTAACCCATAAAGACCCAAACATCCACTATCGAACAAAACCATCTACTGATTTAAACTGTTTAATACATATTGATTAACAAATCCTATCAATCCATGTAAATAATTGGTGTAATGTACAGTTATTCATCTTTTCATGGTCATCAGATGTGACCCATTTGGATGTTCAGAGGCTCTGTAGTTACCATGGAAACACTGTCATCTTCTACAACATTGATTCACCAGTAAAACCCATGGAGTTGGATCAATAACAGTGGATGGACACACTGGGTTTATAATCAGTTAATGATATATTTGACTAAAAAAGTAACTTTTTCTTCATTTTTCTCTGTTTCTGATATAATAACCCTCAACTTTAATCTGAGCTTTTATGAACATCTACATAATCAGTAAATTAAATATAGGAGGATACATGATTTTCACCGGAAAAAATGCATAATACAGAGGATAATATTATAATAAATGGTGAAAAATCACTTAAGAAAGGTTAGATATATAGAGAAAAATTCATTTGGGAATGGCCATAAAAGTTGTGCTGGGTCTTTATGGGTTAAACAAACATTTCCCAAAAACTATAAATTAAAGACACATTTGATTCTACCATAAGAAAACTAAACTGACTATTCATCTGTGTTTCTCTTCCTTTCTCTTTCACTTTTCTTTTTCACTCTCATGTCATGTTTTGTGAGCATGTCTTCAGTGTGTGGGCTGGTAAAATAGACGAGCTGTACAGTCTTATAGGATGCTTAGATCTGACTGATCACCTCCTGTGAATGTCTGTCGGAAAAACAGATCCTCAGTTATAGAATAATAAAGGCTTTCCTTTTCACCTCATCTTGACATGAAAATATCTGAAGATCTTAAGGGTCTAAGTCTATACGAAAATAATATGAATTCCAGTCCTTTATAAATTTATAATAATCTTGTCACCTGAATCTTCTAAAACAGGTGTCAAACATATGGCCAAAAATGGGTCAAATCCAGCCCATGAGGTGACTTTGTGAGGTACAAAAATTAGACAGAAGACGCCAACAGTCAAGGGTGTCACTGAGTCTTGACACGTTGTTTTGATCATAAAATTGCATACTATATTTTTCATGCTATAGTTCCAGATGCCTGTTACTAAATGTTTTGTGCCGTTGTAGAGCCACTATGATCTGTAAGTTGTAATGTACATGTGTAAATGATGAGCTGAAGTTTAATATTGTTAAAATTCGCTTATTTTTCAGGTGGATCATAGTTATTCAGGCTATTCACATTTTCATAATAACATTTTCATAATGCAATTTGACTTTTTTGCTCTAAAACAAAGAGTCAAATTTGGTGTTGTCATTATTTATTTGTATTTTTGTTATTATTTTACTGGTCCAGCCCACTTGAGATCAAAATGAACTGTATGTAGCCCCTGAACTAAAATGAGTTTGACACCTCCGTTTTAAAAATATGGACTTTCTAGGTTTAATTATCTCATCATTTGTGTTATGAACCAGTCTAGAGCTTTTCTGTTTCAATACACATGAATGCTCGTGTGTAATCGTCTGCCGTGTCATAACTTTACACCCCGACATAACCTGTTTTGCATGCAGGCATCCTCCTTGACCTCTGAACTCACTGTGTAATAAGGATTTGGATTCTCTCCTGCATCGTTAACATAAATTGTTCTGATAATTATAATTAGTGCTCTGCAGATGAGGGTGAATATTATGGGGCAAGAAGGCGTGGACGGAGGAGAGCAGGGAACAGAAGGTGACGTACTGAGAGGCTGTCTCTAAGGATGATGTTTTTACACTGAAAAGGTCGGGGGTTTGTATGCTCCTTGTATCCTGTTAGTTAGGAAAATGACCAAAACACAGTAGACTGTACGCACAGGTATATGTCCTCTTAAACTGAATTTACCCTGGCAATAAACTTTAAACTGAACTGTGAGGTGATCAATCCTGGTAATGCATTCATCCATCCAGCAGCAGGATTACACAAAAACTACTACCCTAGTTTTCACAAAGGGTAGGGCATGTGACAGTGACAACATCTAAAAACAGGGGTGTCAAACTCATTTTAGTTCAGGGGCCACATTCAGCCCAATGTGATGTGAAGTGGGCTGGACCATTAAAATAACAACATATACAGGGTGGGGAAGCAAAATTTACAATATTTTGAGGCAGGGATTGAAAGACAGTGTATGACCAATTAGTTTATTGAAAGTCATGAGAATTTATTTGCCACAAGAAAATTGACATAATAGAAAATGTTTTTATTCTATGTGTCCTCCTTCTTTCTCAATAACTGCCTTCACACGCTTCCTGAAACTTGCGCAAGTGTTCCTCAAATATTCGGGTGACAACTTCTCCCATTCTTCTTTAATAGTATCTTCCAGACTTTCTCGTAATAGTTTTGCTCATAGTCATTCTCTTCTTTACATTATAAACAGTCTTTATGGACACTCCAACTATTTTTGAAATCTCCTTTGGTGTGATGAGTGCATTCAGCAAATCACACACTCTTTGACGTTTGCTTTCCTGATTACTCATATGGGCAAAAGTTTCTGAAAAGGTATGGATAATAGTGTTAGGTATGATTATGACATCAATATATGTTTGGTTTCAAAACAATTGACGTAGTCCCTGCTGAGAAATAACAACTAAATGTTCATTGTAAATTTTGCTTCCCCACCCTGTATATGAAATCAACTTCAAACTTTTCTATCTCTATGGGTCAGAGAAAAAAAGTTACATTATATATGAAGTGTTTACATGTACAAACTATAACATGAATAATCATGAACAACCTGAAATTTCTCAGGAAAAATAAGTGCAATTTTAATAACATAATGTTTTATCTTATCATTTACATGTGCATTACAAGCAGATCTGCAAATACACAAAACATTTAGTAACAGGCATAATATTGTTAAAATTACACTTACTTCCCTTAAGACATTTCAGGCTGTTCATATTTGTTCAGGTTATTCACATTTTTTTGCAAAAAGATAGTTTGTAAATGTCAACATTTTTATGTAATTTTACTTTTTTTACACTAAAACAAAGAGTTGTCATCATTTATACGTTTTTATGATGGTATTTTACTGGTCCGACCCACTAGAGATTGAATTGGTCTGTATGTGGCCGCTGAATTTAAATAATTTTAACACCCTTAATTGTTATTTTTAGTGTAATTTTTACATTTCACAAATTCATCCCACAGGCCTGACTAAGTATTTTTGCCTTTTGTAGCCTACATGGTCCTGTTGTGGTGGATGAGTTGCAGCTCCAAGTGGAGAGTTTCAGGTATCTCTGGGTTTTGTTCATAAGTGATGCAGCGATGAAAGGCTGTGGACCCTGATCGGCAGCAGGAGATGAATTGCTGAATAAATTAACCACCAGCTGAAGAATTAAGACTAAGTATCTTATCACCATCAACAGGTAAAATACTCAGTGGCCACAGTGGGCAGAAATGAGGAAAACTTTGCTCATAATTTGTGATTTACTAATCGTATGGAAGGAGCAGATGAGTGGGCCACTGTAGTTTCAGTTTCTGTTTTGAATGAATATTTGCATCGATGGAGGTCATTGTTTTGCAAGTGTGTATCACCATTAAGTGTGAAATTATTGATTTACAGAGAACCGTAGCCTTTAGGGTCTAAGCTGGGTTTGAGTATCTTCTGTGTAATGACTGAAAAATCAAATGAAGACACTGCTTCTGTCAGCACAAACAACAAAGACTGTTTTTTCTCTCTTCTTGAAGCCAGTAATTTCCTGTTAATGATAAAATCTTGAAAACATACTGTGAAAGATGAAAAAGAGAGCTAATAGAAACACCTCTTATGAGACTTCTCAAAATTAAAATGTACACTACTAGACACTTATGCACAAGTGATAACCTTAAGTCTTTAAGGTACATAAAACTGTACAAAGAAAGCATTTTTCATCTAATTTAAGCATTTTTCCCACTTTTTCTATCCTTTCAGAAATCAGATATCTTGACTAAATGAAAACACTGACTAAAGGAGCTTGGAAACAGCACAGGGATTGTGGTCATAATGTATGTGTCTGTATCTGTGTCTGCTGTCTTTCCTTTGAGAGTGTGTGTTATTATTGGTGACACTGTGGGCATGTGTTTCTAGCAGCTTTGTGTAATGAAGCACCAGCTCCACTGACATGTCCTGTGTCAGGCCTCAATTTCCATGGAAAATTCCCGTTGGAAATCTTATCTCAGCTTTACGTTGAAGTGGCTGGCCTGTTTGTTTCCCTCTTTGTGTGTCTGTGTTTCCACATGTTCATTTCCTCTCTCAATAGAGGGCTGCATTAAGCTGATAGATGCTCAAATGGAAGGTGGGAGTTGACACATCTGGCTTTGAAAACAGATGAAGTGGGATAAACTGATCCCTGTCTCTGTGTATGTGCTTCTGTCCTCTCTCTCGTCGTTTGGAGAACAGTGACCTTTACGCTCTTTGTGCTGCTGTGTTGTGATATTCTCAGAGAAACTGTTGTGGATGTTGGAAATTGAAATAGCAGGGACCCAGGCTGCACATGCGTGACACATTCCTTTGTGTGTGTGTGTGTGTGTGTGTGTGTGTGTGTGTGTGTGTGTGTGTGTGTGTGCGCGTGTGTGTGTATGTATGTGTAAATTGCATATTTGAGGAATACCTGACCTTATCCCAAACCAATACGATCTGCCATTGATTAGAGTTGCCCTCCGGTTCCACAGTAGGCTATACCATCAGTATGTAAGGTCATGAACACACACACAGCACACCTGTACTCTGTTCTACCTGAAATTGAATCCTGCTAAAGGACATGTCAGTCACAATGAGATCTCATTTCATATAAAAACACTCAAAAAAGCACAGTGCAGCTTTCTATGTCAGGATGATAAATAAACAAGACCAGAAACATGTTTAAGGGTTAAGGTTGGAGTTAAGTTTGCATTTCTGCCATCATTTAACTCATGTAGTTGAGTTTTTCCTTCCTAATGGTTCATTCCATCGTTCCCACATTTCTAAGATTTTGTCAGATGTTGTTAGTTCCACACTGATGAACTACTTTGATATAGATGTTCATTTCAGCAGTTATCTAGTTTCTAATACAGCGAAAGACATTTTCAGACATAATGTTTATAATGTGTTTACATTGTCACCATTTTTGGTGGGAAGGGCAGGGCTGATATATATGTTGGCTTTTTCTTCAGTCTACCTCTAAACATATTTCACCCAAACAAATATGCCAAAAGATACAAGAAACAGAATGAATGCTATACTTTATATATAAGCTTTTGACCCAGATGAATATTGTCTGATGTAAGTTCTTTATCACCAACATTTTAATTTGTAACTGTTGTTAAAATACCTGGCCCACTTTATGTATGGTCCCAGCTGATTCATGATCAGTGAGGTGCTGGTCTGACCCTCATTTATGTTCTCTAGTCATACAACTTAGTTTTAGTTGATCAAAATATAATATTGTGTGATTATTTTAAGTATCTTTGTGATGATAAGCAATCTTGATATGAATGAAAAAAAGAAAGAGAAGGTAAGACAGACCCTGGGTATGAAGTGGATGAATCTGAGTTTAATCTAACTTTCTTGCAGCCTAGCTATTTATCTTTTCCCCCATTATATATTTAATTGGTTTTTAATTATTTAAAGTAAGAAATTAACTAAGCAGATCACAACACAACACTCCCAAAACACTTTAGTCTCCCCTCCCAGTGAAACAGCATTCACCAAGTCATGTCCTTAACTTCCAAATGACTAATGGAGAGCAAAAACAGAGACCATCTTTTATGAAAATCTTCAAATGTGCCAGATAAATAACAAGACTTCTCTTCAGTTCACTGACATTGGGTGTTGTTCCATTTTAAAGCAACATGTTTGTCTTGCACCTACGAAATGATTGAAGGTTTTTTTTCCTTGCATTTATCATTTAATGTTCAGGAAAACATGTAAAATACACACATAGCATTAGCACATACCATATAGCATTAGTTCAGTACATGATTGACAGCAGCTGAACTCAAATCCCTCCCATATCAGCTGATTCTATTCTGCACATCTTACTGGCTGGCTAATTTCATGCAGGTGCTAAATTTTCTCTGCTGCTCCAGCTTGTTGGCTTTGCTGTTCTTCTTCACAACCCACCTCCACCCCAGTTCCACTTTTTAGCTTACCGGCCCACAGGCTGTAAACTACTGTCGTCATGCGGCCTCCGGCGGCGTCCGTCGTCCTTTACAAAAATTTCAATCGTCTTCCTCTCCAAAACTACAATTCCAATTGACTTCAAACTTGGTATACAGCTTCTTGATGATGTCAACAAAAGTTAGTGAAATTATTTGGATCCGGATCTGATTCTGGATTTGGTGCCACTTTGAAAAATTTCCTCATTATAAGAGATGGGAAGTGGATCAATGCAATAACTCAGTAAATATAAATGATATCCAGTGTAAATTTCTACAGTCCAGCCCTGATGGGGAGATGACCAAAACATAATGGCCACATGCTGATCAGGATCTTCTTCTGGATCCGGGAACTTACGGAAAATTTAACATGGGCTCTTATGGGGAAAACATTTCAATCATCTTCTTCTCCAAAACTCCAGTTCTGGTTGATTTCAAACTTGGTATACAGCTTCTTTATGATGATGTCAACACAAGGTATTCAAATTATTTCGATCCGGATCTGATTCTGGATTTGGTGCAACTTTGAAAAATGTTCCCATTATAAGAGATAGGAAGTGGATTGAATCTGTACAATGATACCAAGTTGGAATTTGATTTTTTTACAGATCTGATTGGAATATGACCAAAACATGGACTATTTCTGTAATATAATAAATACACATAACTGGGTGATAATAAATGCCATCTGGATACATTTCCCAAAGCTTTTAATTTGGCCGGTAAGCTACAGGGCCATTGGTCCTATTTTTCATTTTGTATTGGACTTAATCTCATTTGTTGTCGTTGATGCCTGCTCTGCTCTTGTTGCTGCTCTTCCGTACCCTGGCATCCATGTGTTCATGGAAGAGCAGGAAGGTGTGCACTTTCCACATCTGCAGATGTAAGGACAACAAACTCCTGGAACAGAACCACACCACCAAATATAATGTATAAAGTACTTTATTTTAATGAAAATGGTCCTTACTGAAATGGGATTTTACAGAAATAATGACGTCGTCAGTTTGTAAAATAGTAGAAGAATCTTCCAACACTCCTATTTGCTAATTTTTCTATGTCATTTAATGCAATTGTTACAAAGTCTCTGCTTAAAATGTGTAATTTTACAGGTAATGCTGTTTCCGTGCAACTATGTGTAACGTAAAAAGCTGAACCTGGTGAAAATGGTTTGTGTTTTGGCCAACAGACATACCCCCTCCCACAACTTTAACAAAACCTTAGAAAATTCCTCAAGAAGAGTGACACAGACAGAATTAGATCCTTTACATTTACACTGTATATTTGTGCACTATTTTTTTTATCTATCTGGTTTTATTATCCCGCCCCCTGTAGGGGAGGCAAGGGGTATTGTTTTTGGCTTGGTTTATTTGGCTGTTTGTTTTAGCACTCCAGCAGCAAAACTATTGGTTGAATTCATACCAAATTGGGGTTTTAGATTGCCAGTGACCCAGAATAGATGTGATTACATTTTGGGAACAGTAGGTCAAAGTTAAAAGTTTTTTTGGAATTTTTAAAACCTTCCCATTTACTTATAATGGGCAAAATATGTGCAAGGGGTGGGGTTTGTTGTGCCTGGTATCACTTGTTTATTTATGTATTTGTACTGTGGGTTATATACTGGCATTCAGTGGACAACAAGTCAAGAATTTCACTGTACAAGGAACATGTTTCCTCACTATGCATATGACAATAAGCACAATAGTAGATTATCATAACCCACTGATAGTTGACTTCTATGTAGATGGTTTATAGTGTGACTCTCAGTTCAGAAATGGATGTTATCTAAATTCATCTAAATGTGTATTTGTAAAACTCCAGCAGGGATGTTATTTCCTCTTTTTTCTCTGTCTTTCCTCTTTTCAGCTCAGATCCTCATCCTTTTCTGTTTTTTCTCTCATTTTGCAGGATGTACGACGTCGGAGGCCAGAGAACTGAACGGAGGAAGTGGATCGGTTGTTTCGAGGATGTCAGGGCGGTGTTGTTTGTGGTGTCTCTCAGTGGTTACGACATGACCCTGGTGGAAGACCCTTCAATGGTACAAACTGCACCCAGTCACTGCCTCAAAGCTCCTCTGCAGACGGAGGGAGCGCTCACTAAGTCTCTCCCAGACACGTCACGACACACTGTGTGCTCCTCGGCTCTCTGTCTTCATTGGTTTTTGTCGTTTCTCCTCAGAACCGTTTGCAGGAGAGCATGAAGCTCTTCTCCTCCATCTGCAACAACATTTTCTTCCGCAGCACATCCATGGTGAGATGTCCATCACTTCAATAGCAAAGATCCACATAGTAAAACTAATCACACATTTCATTTACGAGACAGCGATATTAAGATCTTCTCATTATCTTAGGTCCAATTAAATTATCTATATAGAGTATAATTGCTGATTGTCATTTATGAATAATAGTCAAGTTTATTTGGAGCAATTTTATGATTAATCAATTCATTTGCAACTGTTAAAATAATGGCCAACTATTTTCATAAACAGTTAATACATTTTTGATTCTAGCTTATTAACTATAAATATTTTCAGATTTCTCTTCTATGACACAATATATTTGGGTTGTGTTACCAAACAAGACTGTGAGACATTTTTCTGCAATTCCTAGCATAGACGTAACAATTAAAAATAAAAACAAGTGGTGCCAGGCCCAACAAACCCCGCCCCTCGCCCGTATTGTAGCTTATTTTGGCATCGATCCAGCTGATGTCATCATGTCTATGCATGTGCTGACGTCAGCATATCAATTGCCTCTATATATGTGCCAAGTATGAAGTAAATTGAAACAAAATTGATGTTTTTATAGACATTTGAAATGTCGCACATTATAAGTAAATGGAAGGAAAAAAAAAGATTAAAAAAATTCATGACAAATTTGAACTTTGACCTACTTTCCCCAAAATGTAATGACATCTATTCTGGGTCACTGGCAATCTATAAACCCAATTTGCTATGAATTCAACCAATTGTTTTGCTGCTACAGACATTTGAATTTTCACCTTATATAAGTAAATGAGGGTAAAAAAGATTTTAAAAATTCATAAAAAATTTGAACTTTGACCTATTTTTCCCAAAATGTAATCAGATCTATTCTGGGTCACTGGTAATCCATAAACCCAATTTGAATTCAACCAATAATTTTGCTGCTAGAGTGTTAACAAACAAACAAACAAACAAACAAACAAACTGAACCAAAAACAATACCCCTTGCCTCCCCTTAGGGGTGCGGAATAATTAAATAAAAACTAAAATGATCGATTGATAAATCATCAATGACAACAACAGTTACTTCCAGCTTTAACTACAACTGATTTTGACATTTTTGTATGTGTTTATTAAGGAGTTGACTTTACATTATAGTATTAATTATTAGGCTGTTATTTGATGATAGTCAGTGTTTTCAGTATGTTCGAGTTACACCTACTTGTACACATGAAACCAACATGGTGACTATCACATTAAAAACCAATGGGTGACATCACAGATGTTTCTGTTCACAAACCAGGAATGTTAGATACTTTGGCTTTAAGTATTAAAGTAACAAGTGAGTGGCAGAGAAGTCTTTTTGTAGTGTGATGGTTTGGCACTCCACTTTAAGTCTATGACACGATGAAACAAAAATAACAGTGTTTGATAAATGCAGTTTCTGCAAACACACAAAGATCTTCCCTTTGTCTCTGCGTTCTCTGTCAGTCATAATTAAACGGCAAGTTGTAATTAGTGTCAGCTTTGGAGAGGTGACATTTTCCCCTCTATGTTTCTCCATTCCTGTTTCCGGTAAATGATCACATTAAAACAACCGCGTAACGACTCTGTTCAACTTATCCCACTTAACTCGCATTTAAAGGCCACTTTAAACACAAATCACTGTGTGTCGATAGAGACGTCGACGGCTGTTAACTCTGCAGGACTTTCTGATGGCGTCTGATGTTTTGGATGTTCTTGATTCGACCTTAAAGTTAAAAACTTGCCTTTTTAAATACACCAGTGTGTTGAATTGTACATTTCATGGGGATTCAAGCCTGAAAAATCACACATATAAAAGTACATTAACCATTCCCCTAAAAATTGTTTTTATGTGTAATATTGCACCAAATACTTTTCAACCATAACAGCATTTTATTTAAGGATTCATTAAAGCCAAATGGGCAATTAAATGTCTGTGTGTGACGTGTTTATGTGCACATTTGTGTGTGGGCCTGCATGTTAACATGGCTAACAGGCTCATTAAACAAAAGTGTTTAATGATACCTTTTTACGTGGGAGGGAATTTCTAACCTCCACCTCAATTAACTCTTCACTGTGGCTGATCAGTGATAATTACACACCTAGGTGAAGCTCTGGATCCTCTTCATTGAAAATCTGCTCCAGCTCATCCCTCCCTCCTTATTATCAGGGCTTCATTTAATGTGTTTGTTGTTGTGATCAAACAGACCAGAAGAGAGAAGTTGGTCCTAGTTTTAATTGGTCAACTACAAAGACAAAAGTATGTGTGAAATGCATCAGATTTAGTTTTTAGAGGCATCAACAAAAAAAGCCGAAAGGGAGATATAGTAAAGTAGAAGCTGAGATGACTGAGTGCCTGGAGACTGTGTATGATTGATTACACACTGGAGCACGACGATTGATCTGCCATCATTGCCTCACGCTGGTATCACCAATATTGATTCTGCACTTTTACTTAAATATCCCTAAACAAATGTGGTAATAATTTAAAAACTGATTTATTACTTTCATTGTTTTGTTAGTTATTGTGCTGTGGAGGTTGAGTCACCAGATTAAATTGTCTTCTTTCTCTCATGATCTTTTGGATTGATTTTTCTTTTCCACATGAGAGGAAGTCTTTTATTTCTGACAAACTCATTTCTGTGCTCATAGCTGTTTGTTTCCCTTTTTTTCATTGCAGATTTTATTCATGAACAAGATAGACCTCTTTCAGGACAAGATCTTACACTCTGGAAGGCACCTGCGTTTGTACCTGCCACAGTTTAAAGGTGAGACCATAAAGACCACTGATTGAATGCAACAAAGTCCTTTTACAAAACATTAACAAAATATTTTTATACCTTTAACAATCTGGAAAATTATGATAAATGAATAAAAGCTGAAGTAATAAAAATGTTATTTTGAAATTTTATCAAAAAACAAAGTTAGTGAATAAGCACTTAACAAAGCTAACAGACCGACAGATTGAATGCATTTCACCATTGTGGATGTAGATTTGTACCATAAACTGTTTACAATTTATACAGGGATTTCCTTTCTCTGGTTTTCTACCACACTTTGCTGGTTGCATCAAGAATATTATGTATGAGTATAACATGACAGCACCTACAACCCCCTGAAATGAAAGAAAAACACTGATGTAGCACACATTAACAAACTAATGGCTGTTAAAAGTACAACTTATTTTTCTTTTTTTCCAAGTCAGTTTTTAATGTAGAATGTATTTTACATAAACAATAGAGCTTCAAGGTTCTTTACAAAGACAATGAAGCACAATATAATAAATAAATGTTTTGGTTAAATAAAAGGAAGATTTAGCAGTTTTGAAGAAGTCACATAACTCAATTTAACTAAAAGTATCCATGAACAGTTTGGTTTTAGTCTTGATTCTTGAACATTTTGAGGATTAGGTTAGGATTAGGATTGTACTGAGATCAGTCATCCACTCAGGAAACCAAATTTACACAAATGAAAACATCCATGTTGGTTGTCAATTACCTTTTGTTCAGTTCAGTTTTATTCATACAGCGCCAACCGTAAAAAACAATTAACTCAAGATTCTTCACAAATTCAGGACAAGGCTAAAATTCTATATAAAGAAGTAGCCCAAAAACCAAAACTGAATTCACTGTTTTATTACAATTTAATCAAAAAAAAAACTGCAAAATTCCAAATGTTGTAATGATTACTCTCTTACAGAATCTGTGAGCTATAACCTAATTAAGTGAAACTATTACATTTTATGTCTTCCTTTTTCCCTTTTCTCTCATTAATCTTGTGATGAAGGTTCATATTTCTGTGTTGTCCATCAGAATAAAACTGGACATGAAGTGGTTCCACCAAAACTTATATTTTTACACTCATGGCCAAAATATCAAAACATTTGCAACTGCAGCAATTTTCTGGGAGAAGTGTTGCGTTTTCTGACAGAATAGCAAGGATGCCTTTGTTTTTGGCCATGACTGTATGATAGACTGACACATCTGTCAAACGAGCCAAACCATTCTTTTATAACTTCATTTTGTTGCTAATATATACTGTTATTTATATAGGATTTTTCATGCAGGACTTGGAGTATGTTTACATCACTGTGTTGGTATTTTTTTTTTTTATTTAAGGTCTTCAAGACTTCTTTATCCAGTATTTTATACAAAAATATCTAACTCAAACTGCAGACGCATTCATTATGTTATATGGTATTTTTGCCCCCCCCCGCCCCCCTTTCCCTTCAACGGGCTCAATAGAAGCCCCCTCTGCTCTCATGCAAATGTCAATATAAATGTTAAAACTCCGGAGATTGAGGTCGGCCAGCAGAAGAAGCCTCCATTTCACACTGACCTCAGATATGATGAATGAACTAATACAGACCTACACACATTTTTTCATTCCTGTGTGTGTGTGTGTGTGTGTGTGTGTGTGTGTGTGTGTGTGTGGGTGTGTGTGTGTGTGTGTGTGTGTGTGTGTGTGTGTGTGTGTGTGTGTGTGTTGACGTCTCATCTCCTTCATTTTTCTTCCAGGTGCAGACTGTGATGTCGACTCGGCCGCTCGCTTCATCGCCGCCACTTTCGTGTCACTCAACGACACGCCCAGCAAACTCATCTACCACCACTTCACCACGGCGACAGACACCTCCAACATCCAGGTGGTCTTCCAGGTTGTGATGGACACGATAATTAAAGAGAACCTGGAGGCTGTGTCGCTGCTGTGACAGCCAGTGGAGGTCTGGGCACATGGAATCAAATACTTTTTTGGATGACTAAAACTCAAACATGAAGATGAAAACCATTTCCAGCATCTCTAAATCTACTGTTTTATCTCATGAAGTGTGAATGGGGAGCTCGAATGCTCTTCACTACTGTTGCATTTCATCCCCTGCGAAGCTGCTTGTCCCTGACTCTTGAAAACTATAACAAAACACATCGAAGGAAAAGAACCACTTGGCTTTGTGTTTACAATAAAGGGCATTTTTGTACTGTACTATAAAACCCAATTAGACTTTAAACATTGACTTTGCTCATTTCAACACTCGATTTATGCTGTTTATTTGCCCACCTCCGCCTGTGCAAGTATGTGGGCAGGACACAGAGGAAGTGAGGATTTACTGTTTGTTCGTTAGTTCCTCTAAGCGGTGTTCACTCATGCATACCATCATGTGTTTTCCCCTCATCCATCACTTTGTCTCTGCTGAGCCCAAGCACATTATGTGCGTCACCCCCTTCTAATGAAGCCTTGATCACCTTAAAAGCACCTCAGTTTGTTTACTCACCAGGAGCTGAAATCACCCACGATCCGTTCATTTCAGTCAGCGCCTTCACTCTTCCCCTGACTCTCACATGTAAACGATGATCCTGGAAAACTGTAATATCCCATTATAAAATGGGAAGAATGTTTGTATGGATGCTGCCAAATCATATCCCCGAAGGTTCCAGCTTTACTGGTTAATTCCCCTCCATTTATCTCCAATGATTTTTGCTTCAACATTTAAAACACAATGCACTCATAAAGCCTCATTTCTCCATCTTCTACATGTCTTTGCATGGCATTAACTTAGCTGGAGTCTGAAGGCTCCCCTGAGCAGCTGACTTATCACAGCACAGTGTTGGTTCTTCAGTAATAAACATGATACAGTGATGGTTGATACAGTCTGATATGGGTGTTCAAGGTGAAAGAAAAGAGAAAAACACCCCCAAGTGCCTTCTGATCTAATGTTTATATAGCCAGTGCTTCCTTGTCTGTATTTCTTTTTTTTTTCAGTCATACTCTTCCCAAATGTAGAGTGTTTCTTTTTTGTTCTTTTCTGCTCTTGAATTCTTACAGACCATGTTCTCATGCTGTGGTTTTATTGTTTTGAGTGTATTGTACCAAACGACAATACAAATGTATAAATATGAGCATGTGTTGATGTTATTTTTTGACACATTTCAGTTATCTGTTAAGGAAACCAAAAGACAAATTGGCCACACAAGTTACCAGTGTTTGTTCATTTTAATAGATAAAATAAATAAAAGTACTTTCCAGGAAATCTGCTCTGCAGTCAACTTTCTGGACATGTAACACATTTTGGCAGAATGGGCATATGTCAGGGATTAATAATAAAGATGGAAAGTCATCCGGGTTTCAACAAACATGTCTCGCGCTGTATTTTTTTTTTTCTTTTCTATTCCTGTCTACAACCAAAGCAAAAATAATGTTTGTGTTTTAAATAAGAACATTCAGAGTCTGCAGTGGTCCACCATCGACAGTGATCGGGGTTTCCTCCCAAACCCACTGGCGCATCCATCCCTCACTCCTCCCTCATCTTCTTTTCCAGATCGGGGATCTGTGGAGGACCGGGACCGTCCCCGCTGGTCCGAGCGGGACTCATGCGGACAGACAGTCCAGGGAGTCCAGGGTGAGGAAGACGTCCGCTTTGCACTGGAATGTGCCCGTCCCGTCCCGCAGCAGCTCGCAGCTCTTCAGGTTTGGAGAGATGTCCTTTACGCAGATGGCCTGTGGGTAGCGAAAAAAAAAAAAAATTAAATTTACAGATGAAGATTAATTTACAGATGAACTTAAGCTGCTCTTTCTCATCTTGTCCAGGTTTTACACTCAGATGTGCTCCTCCTCAGACTAACGACGGTGTTTGCAAAACTTACTAGAAGTGGTTCAGCAAAACATTACATTTCTATATTTTTCTCTAACATTTCATTCACTTGTTTTCCGTAGGTAATGATTAAAAAGTTAATCTGATGAATAGTCTTTGCCAATTATTCACTGTGCACTTGCGCTTAAAAATGCGCCCTTTTACGCACAGTCCAGCTGTTGATTCCGTCTTCTGTACGGTGTTCAAAAGAAATACAGCATTATTTCTGTGTAAGGTTTATTTATTTAGCCTACATTTTACCTGGACATAGTGATGACTAGAAAGAAATTTACTTTATTTGTATTTGTATATTTAGTTTATAAACTTTAAAACCAACAAAGTTAAAATTATTGGTACAAATGTAATGGACTAAATAACAGCCTACCAGTTTGAGTAACTGTGCGTAACCTTCACTCACCATGTTTTTGAGGATGGAGATCTGCTTGTTACCCTCTGGGATCACGCTGTTTCCTGCCGTCTCTCCGCTTTCCATCAGCGTCTCTTCGGACTCGGACCTCCGGACGTACGGCGACCTCCTGATGCCGGACAGTAAACCGGAGGCGCGGCCCACTGAGTAGTAGCTGGGCCCGGTGGACTGCTTGTACCAGGCTTCGACGGGATGGCATGAGATGAGCAGAGACACACCGACGCACACCACAGCAAAACGGACTGACCTCTCCATGTCTGGAACCGTCTCTAGACTCTTTTTACGCGCAGGAAAAGCGGTGGATTCTCTGATGTGGTCTGGCTCTGCAGAGGCTGACTTGATGTTTTGGTGCAGGTTTGAAAAACTTTCTGCTGCTTATATAGGCTGGATGAACGACGTTATCGTGACCCAGGACGTTCGTCAAATCAAGACTGAGGTGGGCGGATGATGTTCCGGCACAGGAAAAAAACACACCGATCCAAATTGATCCGTTTGTGATGGTTTGGCGGGGCCAGGGGAGGTGTGTGCGTGTGCGTGTGTGTGTGTGCGTGTGTGTGTGTGTATATAACATATAGGAACGTCAGACCATCTCTGACGTTCACTGAGGTAAAAGTGAAATGGATTAACATCAGTGGACCGTGTCAGACTCATGTATGGGTTCAAACAGAGACAAACAGATGTCCAAATAAGTTATGTTTTAATGAAGAGGGACTATTTGCATCTCTGTAACTTGACAGGCTCATAGAACATTACCAGAAAGACAAACAGCATCTCATACACTTGATTTAAAAAGGAGAGCGTGTTTTCAGCAAAAAAATACTCTGAGCTTCAAGTTGTCGGATCTGGTAGATTTAGAGGAACTATGTGGAGACAGAAGGATGAATATACACTCAACAAAAATATAAATGCAACACTTCTTTTTTTGCTCCCATTTTTCATGAGCTGAACACAAAAGGCCTGTTTCTCTCAAATATTGTACACAAATCTGTCTAAATCTGTGTTACTGAGCACTTCTCCTTTGACCAAGATAATCCATCCACCTCACAGGTGTGGCATATCAAGATGCTGATTAGACAGCAGGATTATTACACAGGTGTGCCTTAGGCTGGCCACAATAAAAGGCCACTCTAAAATGTGCAGTTTTATCACACAGCACAATGACACAGATGACACAAGTTTTGAGGCAGCGTGCAATTGGTGTGTTGATTGCAGGACTGTGCTCCAGAGCTGTTGCCCATGAACTGAATGTTCATTTCTCTACCATAAGCTGTCTCCAAAGGCGTTTCAGAGAATTTGTCAGTACATCCAACCAGCCTCACAATCGCAGACCACGTGTAACCACACCAGCCCAGGACCTCCACATCTAGCATCTTCACCTCCAACATCATCTGAGACCAGCCACCCAGACAGCTGCTGCAACAATTGGTTTACATAACCAAAGAATTTCTGCACAAACTGTCAGAAACCATCTCAGGGAAACTCATCTGCATGCTCATCGTTCTCATCGGGGTCTGGACCTGACTGCAGTTTGTCATCGTAACCAACTCGAGTGGGTAAATGCTCACATTCGATGGCATCTGGCACTTTGGAGAGGTTTTCTCTTCATGGATGAATCCCAGATTTCCCTGTCCAGGGCAGATGGCAGACAGCATGTATGATATCATGTGGGTGAGCGGTTTGCTGATGTCAATGTTGTCAATGGATTGGCCCGTGGTGGTGGTGAGGTTATGGCATGGACAGGTGTATGTTATGGACAACGAACACAGGTGCATTTTCTTGATGGCATTTTGAATGCACAGAGGTACCGTGACGACATCCTGAGGCCCATTGTTGTGCCAATCATCCACGACCATCACCTCACACTGACCATGATAATGCACAGTCCCATGTTGAAGGATCTGGACACAGTACCTGGAAGCTGAAAACATCCCAGTTCTTGCATGGCCAGCATACTCACTGGACATGTCACCCACTGAGCATGTTTGGGATGCTCTGGATCAGCGTATATGACAGCATGTTCCAGTTCCTGCCAATATCCAGCAACAGCCATTGAAGAGGAGTGGACCAACATTCCACAGGCCACAATCAACAACCTGATCAACTCTATGTGAAGGAGATGTGTTGTACAGTGTGAGGCAAATGGTGGTCACACCAGACACTGACGGTTTTTCTGACCCCACCCCCCCCAATACACTAAAACTGCACATTTTAGAGTGGCCTTTTATTGTGGCCAGCCTAAGGCACACGCCTGTTCAAATCATCATGTTGTCTAATCAGCATCTTGATATGCCACACCTGTGAGGTGGATCTCAGCAAAGGAGAAGTGCTCACTAACACAGATGTAGACAGATTTATGAACAATATTTGACAGAAATAGGCCTTTTGTGTACATTGAAAAAGTCTTAGATCTTTGTGTTCAGCTCATGAAAAATGGGAGCAAAAACAAAAGTTTTGTGTTTATATTTTTGTTGACTGCAGATGCACCTTTACCAGACTCAGGGTCAGACTAGGATTTGGTCACAGAACTGTTTTTATGTATGAGCAATTATTTGGAAGGCAAATTAATTTTCTAAAATAAAACAGATTCCTCTGTCTTCTAAATGTTGGCAGCACCAACATATGTCATGTGTGAAAAGTGTAACAATGACAAAGACAAAAACATTGTAACAGACTAAAAAAACATAAATGAGGTACAAATTTTAACAAACAAAAAATATATAAAAGACAATGACGTGAAAATGATGTGAAGAGGCATGAGGACTTATAGACCTGTTCATGTTAGCATTGGAAGTGTTCATTTAATGTGTTACAGTATGGATAGTAGTCTACGGAGTACCAGCTTTGTTGTATTTAATAGCATCTACAGAAATACAAAAATGGCTTGATAAATTAATTCATGTACCAATACATGATACCAAAAAAATTATAAAGGCATTTTCTATGAAGTTATTTTTAAAATGTGACAAAAATGGTTATTTATATTGTCATTTTTAACTGTTTTAATTTAATTTTGTGTTTGTTTATTTATTTATTTATTTATATCCCTGCATTTATTTCTAAAAAAAAAATCTATTTACATTTTCTTTATCTCTTTATGGCCGCAAAATTCTTTATTTCTATGTTTTATTTTCACCTGACATTTAATTACTTTATTGACATTTTTTAAATTCATAGTCAGAGTGTTTCAGTTGGCTTCACATATGGACTCAGAGGTTGAACCTGTGGTGATGCATAATTTGGAGGAGGTGGCTTGTCTACTGCACAAATCTGTTAACCATACCAGGATATTTGGCAGACCTCCTCATTTGCTGCCTCCCAAGGCCCTGGAATCATACCATAATTATTATCTTTACCTAGCGGGAGAACCAGGCATGACAAGTCGATTCTGCACTTTGGGCCTATGAAAAACAGCATAATACAAATTGACCAATAGCCGAGGAGCTGATCCCATGACACGCAATTGAAGACCACCCCCCTCATTTATCTAACGAACTGAAAATGTGTTCAGAAATTTTAAAAGGACATGCAGAAATGTAAAATGGAGATGCAGGAATAAATAGACTTGGAGAAATAAATAGAGGAGTGGGGGGAGTATGACTATGAATTAAAAAAAATGCCAATAATTTAATAAAATGTCAAATGAAAATAAAATATAGAAATAAATAATTTTGGGCCATAAAGAGATAAAGAAAATGTAAATAGAAAACAACGCAAAAATAAATCCAGGGATAAAAATTATAGAAGGAAAAATATTTTAAAAAAGAACTAAATAAAGAAACAAATAAATGGTATGGAAAATGAAATGTTAAAGTAAATAACTAGGGTTTTTAACACAAAATTAAATTAAAACGGTTAAAAATGACACAATACAAATAAGCATTTTTGTCACATTTTACAGATAACTTCATAGAAAATGTCTTTTAATTTTCGTTTTTTGGATCATGTATTGGCACATGAATTAATTTATCAAGCCATTTTTATATTTCTGTATATATTATTAAATATGACAAGGTCAGTCCTCCATATTACTGTGTGTCTGGAGACATAAAATTGAGTTTTTGGTTCTTGGGCTGAAACCTGGTAATCACAAATGGAGATAAGTTTACAGTCATGGCCAGATGTTTTGGCAGTGACGCAAATGTTTGTTTTTGCAAGTATTGTAGCTTCAGTTTTTTTTTTTTTTTTAAAGATTGCTTTTTCTACATGTTTCTAAAATACACTGAAGGGAAACTATAAACATCGTATAAGTTTCAAAGACTGGAAAATAAATTACAATTGCAAAGAGTCAATTTGTGTCACTACCAAAGCTTTTGACCATGACTATACTTGACTATTAGTAGTAAGTTAATTAATCAGTATCTGTTCAACAATTAATCATAGGTTTGTTTGTTTTTTTGACATTCGCTGATTCCAGTTTCATTGTATATGTTTGGGTTTCTTTCCTCCTCTGTTACACTAAACTGAGTATATTTGGTTTTTTACCAAATATGACATTTGGGGACATCTTGTTAGGTTTTTGTGTAACACTGATTCCGATTTTTCACCATTTTCCAACATTTTATCAACCAGCTAATAAATAAATCAAGAAAATGATCAGCAGATTAATTGACAATGAAATTTATAATTTGTTGCTGCTGTACATATATAAAAACCTCCTTTTTTGTCTCATTAAATTAAAAAGTTGTTCAGTTTCTGTTCATTACAACCAAACCGGATTAGTATATGTTTTCACAAGATTCACATTAACAGATTAGGATAAAAAAAAGATGAGAAAGTCAATAAACATCAACGAGCAATTGACACATCCAAACTGGGCTGAATTTCAACAGTCTTCTATATGAACGAGTTCTGAAACACTTCAAAGTGGAGTTGGGAGGAAAAACAGACCTTTATCAATACAACTGCTTTTCCCAATTGACTTACAGAGGTCACCGGTCATGCATCATGGATTGCACCGCCTGTGCAATTAGTGGATGCATTACTCCTCTAAAAACAATGGGATGGTGGGGACTAACACAAAGAGAAGTGCACCTTCATTTGCTCAAATAAATGGTTTAAAAACAGCTAAATTATTGGTAACCATGTTTGCTTTCAGTGAAACAGGGTTAGGAGGGTCTGGATGATGGCAAAATGTAGCTGAAATATATAGAAATGGATTAGAAAGACCACTGACTAAACAATGAAATGATCCAGAAACATAATGATACTAAACTGATTACACTCTTAAGACTTTGTTTATTTGAAGCATTAATGCAGCTCTGAAATACAAAAATATACATATAAAATCAGTCATTTATCCTGTAAGAAGAATGTGTGCATGTATGGAGACATCGTGACAGTCAGAGTGAATAAAAGTACCATTAGAGTCCATTAGAGTCCATTGAAGAGTGGTCTGCAGTGGGGCTCTAGTTTGTCCTCCAGGACATAGTCAGGTCCACAGACCCATGGATCACCCGTCTCCCATTGCCATTTCTGCAGACTCTGCCTGAGGCTCTCCAGCACAGCGCTGTACGAAGGCTCTGACACCAGGTTTTGAGTTTCCAGTGGGTCTGACCTGTTGGTGAAGGGTTTGTTAGTACATAAACCTCAAAACCTGAGGAGAAATGATTTTATATAGTGTAATCTCTAACTTTAATGACTTTGACCTAATTTTTGCCTCAATGAATGATTAAGTAGATGTAAACAAAGTGTAATAAAACACTTTTATTCTTCTTTTTAAGCTTAGACATTAGTGTGAGCAGGACTGGTGGAGCAGATTGGCACTGATGCGATACCCCTCACCTCACCCTCCCCAACTGTGTCCAAAAAACGTAAAAGGCCTTTGTTACAGCCAGTGGTCTGTCTGGTCTGTTTTGGTTCTTAGTAAATGTGACATTAATTCTGTTCCACACACAAACTACTTGGAAAAGGACCTGCTCTCTCTGTAGATAACTGAAGTGATGAATGCATGATTCTTAATTTCAGGTCATTATAAACTTATGAAAACACACTTGAATGAATATTATATCACATTACTGCAGCTGGACATTTTCATTACACAATATCTACAATTGTTACTTAAGCAACTTATGTTTTGACAGAAAGAACTGGCATAAATGAAAACATATGATCGATACCAGTACATGTACCAGACAAACTGACCTAAATTCATGAAGCGCTTCATAATAGTTGTGTATTAGGATTGGTCCCATATAAATAAAACTGAGATTAATTGAATATTATGGTTTCAGAAATAGAGAGAGCTTTATAATCTTCATAAAACATATCTGAAGAAGATATCTGAGTAGCAGAAAAGTCAAAGTGCAGCTTGTAAAAACAGAACAGACTTGTGATTCTGAAGATACGACTCCACTTTGGGCCAAAAAGGCCATGTTTGTGATTTAACTCTGAGTAATGATGTTTTCATGTGACTGTTGTCCCATGGGATGGACGACCCTGGGATTAAGGGTCACATGAGGTTCCAGATGCATGATGGTCCTTATTATACTACAGGGATTCAAATGCCCCTCTATTAATAGTCACAGAGGATATAATTTATACAATTAATTATATAATTTAGTGAGTCTAATAAGATACAAGTAAAATATAAAAGCGTTTCTGTACTTTTATCTCCTGTTTTACTGTTATTTCCTTTTCACAGCAGCAGCTTCAATTAATTTGAACCCTTAAAAGACTCAAAACATCTACTGATCTTAAATGTTTAATAACGTAATCCTATCAATACATGTAAATATTTGAGATAAAATGCGGTTTGTTGTCTTTTCATGGTTATCAGATATGACCCAATTGCACGTTCAGAGGCTCTGTAGTGAATGTGGAAACACTGTCATCTTCTACAAAACTGATTCACCAGTAAAGCCCATGTAGTTTATTAGATAACAGTGACGGAGACACTTGTTTTATGTAGAATTAATGATACAGTTTGCTGCAAAAGTCATGCTTTCTTCAGTTTTCTCTGTTTAGATACAACAACCTTTGAATTTACTCTAAGGTCTTATCAACACCTATATCATCAGTAAATCAAATATAGGAAAACACATAGTTTTCACGGAAAGAATCCTAATTTCAAAAGATAATATAATAATTGGTGATAAATCACTTGGTAATAGTTAAATGTAGAGAAAAATTCATCTGGGAGTCTGGGTCTTTATAGCTGAATAGGCTGATTAAGTATGATTATTTTTCTGCCTGTATCAATCTTCATACACATTCACAGTATGCTGAAATAAAATGTTAAACAGTGAGTAGCAGCTGGAGCAGACCTGGTGTCGTACAGCTCCCAGCGCTCCCTGTAGTAATACTGCTGCAGGCTTTTGAACCAGTGCGTTGGCTGACTCAGCCTGGTGCGGTTCAACAGGTCCTGGAAGGTCGGAGACACATACAGGTCCTGGTCAATGGGGAAGGGCATGAGGAAGTGCAGGTTGTGAAGGAGGTGGAATGGCCCCTGGTGGACAGAGCGGATGGGGTAGAACATAGTCACCTGAAAGGAGAAACAAAGGGACACAGGTGAAGCTCTGTAGTAGAGAACATCCTGTACTGTAACATCACATTATGTAAAAACACAGCAATAAGTGAAACCTTGACAAAACATAATATATTTTAAATTCACTGTGTGTGTCACACACATTTTAAAAGCAATATGTAAAAAAAATCCCTGCATTCTTCAACAAAATTAGTTTATATTGTACAGGATATTACAAAACAGAGGAGCTACATTTTTAGGAGCTGCATTTTGAGTACGCTGAAGATTTCTGAGGATCTTTCGGGAATCCTTCTCAAAAAAAAAAAAAAAAAAAAAAAAAAAAACACTGTTGAACTAAACAAAGCTTGAAATAAAGTTTTTCCAGGTCAGTTTTTGATATGAAATCCCTGAATTTGGCTGTTTATGCAAAGCAAAATATGATAAAAAGCTCATCTTGTTACTGCTAATGAAATACAATGCATTTAGCTCCCAGGGAAGTTTATTTCACAAGTAGGTCAATGCATAGTTATGTATGTACAACAAAATGATATATTAAAAAGTCATTAATTTATTATTGACAAGTAAATTGTTGTTTTAAGTGCTGAAAAAGTAAATTATAGTAGTCACAGTTTTTTGCAGTCATTTTAGAACATGATCAGATAAAAGTACCATTGGTCTAATTTGATACTTATGGAGAATTAATCAAGCTTAAGCGTTAAATCAGACATTCATCCATCCATCTTCTGAACCGCTTTATCCTCGAGAAGGTCTCGGGGGTTAAATGGGACAGACAAAGTTATTACATAATGCACTGTGTTATTTGATTTTTATCATTAAAAAAGTAAAACCCTCAAATTTTGTAAAAACATCATAATATATCAACACAAAATGTGAGGAAATCTGTTGCATATTGCGTTAAAGCTGCATTTTACAAAAAAGCAGCAGCTTATTATATAATGTGGGTGCTCGAAACTGACCTCATGCAGTGACTGACTGGCATAGACCGTGGACCAGCCACCAGGCTCTGCCACCAGAGCAGGAAGTAAAGAACGGCCGGTGAGGTGGACCAGAGAGGACGGGCTGCCAGGGAGACTGTAGGACGGGTAGGGAATGGAAAACCAGTCCAGAATGGTGGGAGTTATGTCTGTGGGAGAAAAGACAGGAAACTCACTTATTCAGACACTAAAATATCTAAAGTATATTTGCATTCTTGTACATTATGTTTGTGGTAACTTGTTACAATTTCTCTTTGGTGTTTTATAGACAGTTATCTTACTGATGGGCATATATTTAATTTTCTAATGTTATTGTTTTAATGTTGTTTTGTATTTATCATCTTAATCCATTTATTTATTTCACTCCAATAGTTTGTTCTATGCTATTATGACTTATTGACTGATTACATATTTACACTAAATTAATCCTTTCAGTTTGTCATGTTATGTTTGACCTGAGAAGCTCGTGTTAATACATCATTGTCGAGTCTCCCTCTTGTGGCTGCATTAAGAACATCAGACAAACCCTCTGTTTATTTTTTATTAGCCACTAGTTTAAGAAATCTATATTGTAACAAGATTAAATCATGATTAAATCAGCTACACAATATCATGACTACTATTTTGTAATTAATTTAATTATAATTACTGTATAAAAGCATAAAATTTGGCTCATTTGTACAGTTTGGGGCCATGAATATCTTCAGAAACAGAGCCTTCATGGAAAAACTTCTTCAGGATTAAAGTGATACTATGCAATAATGTCATGGTATTCAGGGTGAATTCTCTGTTTTATCCTCTTTTCTCTTACCCAACAGGCTAACGTAGGCCTGACTGGTGTCCCCCCATCGCTCCCTGTGCTCTGGAGATGACACCAGCATAGGCTCTGCTGTCCCAGAGTGATACAGGTTTGTTCTGCCGTTAGGGAAGGGGATGCCGTTATCTGAGCTGTAGATGACCAGAGTGTCATTCTCATAACCTGCATCCCTGAGCTCCTGGAGAACCAAACCAATACCTGCAGAGGAAACTTACACCGTTAAAATCTGGTGTGCATTATTAGTGCACATCCGAGGGTTGTGTTACTTACCCTGGTCAAGTCTGCTCACTGTGGTGTACTGGGCAGCCAAGTCGGCTCGTGCTGCAGGCGTGTCTGGAACAAAAGGGGGAACCTGTATGTATGCAAAAAAAAAAAAAAAATGAACCCATATTAACCTGTTGCATGTGTCCTACGTCTGCGTCTCTGTATTTCATGACAATAATAAGTAGCTAACTGTACAAATGAACAATTTTAAAAAAAATTTAAATGATGGTGTAATAAAACAACATTAATTTTTTTTTTGCCATCAGTGATAACATTTTCCTATAAAAAAAAAAAAAAACAATCAAGGAAATTCAAATAATCTTTCATGAGAAAAATAAATAATTAAAGAAACACTTCTCACATCTATTACATTACACAGGTGGAGACAGTGTGATGCGAAAAAATACACATAATCTGTCTAATTCATATGCAGCTCGTTTGCAATTTATGCAGTTAAGACGCAGGGTCTTCCACAGATCTGTGGTCAGTTTTTTTATGCAGGACAAAACAACTTGTAGAACTACATAAAAACCACACAGAATTGATATTTGGAAATGATAACGAATGGACATATTAATTCTGGACAATAAAAATAATTGATTTCTCATTCAGTTTATCAGTTTAATTTTAGCACCAACTGTTTACATGTATTTAAGACTATATCTTACATTATAATCTAAGGATCTCTTGGAGGTTCACCACACATTCTGATTCAATCCTATGAAAAATGAACAATTAATGAGTCAGTAAAGCTAAAACATAGCTCTGAAGACCAAACCACTGACCTTTACTTGTTCTGGTTTGTAATACACGGGTGTCCAGTCAGGAATCCGACCCATCCCCATTTGACCATTCCCAAATTTCTCACAGAACGCTCCATACTGAGGCTGTGAATGTCCACATCTGTGAGTGTCATGAAAGGCAACATACAGGAAAAATGGCCTCTCATCATCTTTTTCATAGTCTCTGTTGCTTTCATCTCTTCTCTTCCTCCTTTGTTCAGAGTCTTCCTCTTTGTGTGTTTTGAAAAACTTGCGGACAAGGAGTTTGATCCGGGTGATGTTCCTCCCCACCTGAAGCACAGAGTTGTTTTCCTCTGTGTAGGCGAAGTCAAAAGGGTACACGGACCCGGGACCAACATGTTTCTTACCAATAATACCTGATAGGAGGCAAGTTTAAATTAGTTCATATGTGTGAATATGGGATTAAAATAAACACTGTGTTCATTACCTGTATGTATGTTGGCCTGACTGAGGAGCAGTGGCAGACTTTGTACTCCATCAAACGAGTTAAAGTGATGGACTCCTTGATGAAGGCCATACATGCCGTTCTGATGCTGAGAACACAGGACAAACACATCATTCTTCTGCATCCATGATTAAAGTTCTTCTGCACTGTCTAGTACCATATCTACCAGATGCCTAAACTGTTGAATATATTTATTTAAAGGGAATGTGCAACAAATTTGATGAAGCATCTGTCAAAATATGGCATATACTTTTTGGGTTTTATTTATTATGTGTTATGTGAATTGTATTTATTTACATTTATATGCCTAAGTATGCTATAATCTGTTAACACTTTAAAGTATACTTAAATACATTATATTGTATATATAAAATATTTTCTTAATTTTCTTTAATGGTACATCAAATGATGTTGACCATCATTTTCTGATTTTTTTTTTTTTTGTATCAGTGTGCTTTAATTATGAATACTCTGCCTCTAGTGTTAGAAGAACACTCAAACAATACACAGTCCTTTCTATGAACAAATGAGAAAATGTATTTGTGTGTTGCATTGTGTGTGTATAACCTGTGGCAGGCCGGTGAGGATGGTGGAGCGGCTGGGGGAGCAGCTGCTTACGGAGGTGAAGGCATTGTTGAACACCAGGCTGCGCTGGGCCAGAGCACGTAGATTTGGGGTGTGGACCACAGAGTTGTTGTAAACTTCAGTCTCAAAACCTGCATCATCAGCTGGACGAAGACAAACACAAGGAGTCATGATGGAGCATGTACAGTACAGGCCAAAAGTTTGGACACACCTTCTCATTCTTCGCATTTTCTTTATTTTCATGACTATTTACATTGTAGATTCTCACTGAAGGCATCAAAACTATGAATGAACACATGTGGAATTATGTACTTAACAAAAAAGTGTGAAATAACTGAAAACATCTCTTATATTCTAGTTTCTTCAAAGTAGCCACCCTTAGCTCTGATGACTGCCTTGCACACCCTTGGCATTCTCTTGATGAGCATCAAGAGGTAGTCACCTGAAATGGTTTTCACTTCATAGCTGTGCCTTGTCAGGGTTACTTAGTGGAATTTCTTGCCTTATTGATGGGGTTGGGACCATCAGTTGTGTTGTGCAGAAGTCAGGTTGATGCACAGCTGACAGCCCTATTGGACAACTGTTAGAATGCATATTATGGCGAGAACCAATCAGCTAAGTAAAGACAAACGAGTGGCCATCATTACTTTAAGAAATGTAGGTCAGTCAGTCTAGAAAATTTCAAAAACTTTGAATGTGTCCCCAAGTGCAGTCGCAAAAACCATCAAGCGCTCCAACGAAACTGGCTCACATGAGGACCGCCCCAGGAAAGGAAGACCAAGAGTCACCTCTGATGCTGAAGATAAGTTCATCTGAGTCACCAGCCTCAGAAATCGCAAATTAACAGCAGCTCAGATTAGAGACCAGATGAATACCACACAGAGCTCTAGCAGCAGACACATCTCTACAACAACTGTTAAGAGGAGACTGCGTGAATCAGGCCTTCATGGTCAAATAGCTGCTAGGAAACCACTGCTAAGGAGAGACAACAAACAGAAGAGATTTATTTGGGCCAAGAAACCCAAGGAATGGACATTAGACCAGTGGAAATCTGTGCTTTGGTCTGATGAGTCCAAATTTGAGATCTTTGGATCCAACCGCCGTGTCTTTGTGCGACACAGAAAAGGTGAACGGATGGATGCTACATGCCTGGTTCCCACCGTGAAGCATGGAGGGGGAGGTGTGATGGTGTGGGGGTGCTTTGCTGGTGACGCTGTTGGGGATTTATTCAAGATTGAAGGCAACCTGAATCAGCATGGCTACCACAGCATCCTGAAGTGACATGCCATTCCATCCGGTTTGCGTTTAGTTGGACCATCATTTATGTTTCAACAGGACAATGACCCCAAACACACCTCCAGGCTGTGTGGGGGATATTTGACCAAGAAGGAGAGTGATGGAGTGCTGCGCCAGATGACCTGGCCTCCACAGTCACCGGACCTGAACCCAATCGAGATGGTTTGGGGTAAGCTGGACCGCAGAGTGAAGGCAAAAGGGCCAACAAGTGCTAAGCATCTCTGGGAACTTCTTCAAGACTGTTAGGAAACCATTTCAGGTGACTACCTCTTGAAGCTCATCAAGAGAATGCCAAGAGTGTGCAAAGCAGTCATCAGAGCTAAGGGTGGCTACTTTGAAGAAACTAGAATATAAGATATGTTTTCAGTTATTTCACACTTTTTTGTTACGTACATAATTCCACATGTGTTCATTCATAGTTTTGTTGCCTTCAGTGAGAATCTACAATGTAAATAGTCATGAAAATAAAGAAAATGCAAAGAATGAGAAGGTGTGTCCAAACTTTTGGCCTGTACTGTGTGTTTGTATTGAAATTAACCAAACAACTTATTTGTCTACTATTTTAGTATCCTTCACATGCAAGTGCTTCTTGTTCCTTCAGTACAATAGGAGGCAGATCATTTAGGGACTAAACCCATCTTCTGTGGAACCAGCACTCAGAAAAAAAACACAAAATACAAAATGTGCAAAATACATGTGGTGACATGGGAAGCATAGGGTTTGGGAACATTTTTGTGGTTTAATAGCCTACATAAAATTCCATGTGAAACCTAAAAATCTGATGTACGATATATTACATGGAGGATTTGTGTCACCTCATTGCTTGTCTTTTGATCGGTACATACTATGACTATCTTAAGTGTAAACAAATAACACAAGTATACAGAAAGAATGAACGAGCACACATTGGCAGCTGCATTTCATACTTTATACTCTATCCACTGTGTAATGACATTTTACAACACAAAATTATTTTGGTCAGCGACTTTCTGTTTAAGACTTGTGCTGCATACAACTGCAATGATTAACTGACTGTGAGTTAATAAATTAATCCACTGTTCCATCAAGGCAATGAATCAATTCAAGTGTTTTTGAAGAAAAAATGTAGGGTGTGATTTCATCCTCGTAAATTATTTCTGTGTTTCTTTCCTCCCCTGTAACAGTAAACCGAATATCTCTGGGGTGTGGGCCAAACCATAAATTTCAAGATGACAACCTATGGGTTTCTGACACTTTGTAGACCAAACACCTAACTGATTAACCAATTAATTTAGCATTTATTAATCTAGGAAGGTACCAGTGAGATACATGATCTTTTCTTCCATGGAATCCTTGTCAAAATGGCAACAACAAACAGTTTCACACAGAAAACAGTTTTACAAACTAAAACACCCTAAATACATAAAAAAAAGCATAAGAATTACAGGAAAATAACAATAAAAGATAGTTAAATAAAGCAAGACACAAGCAAATAGACCACAGCAGAATAAACCAAACAGTGTCAGTAGGGTCATTTAAGCTGATAAAGGGAAAGTTTTTTTTCTTACCAAGTTTCAAGTACTAAACTAACTACTACTACTACTACTACTACTACTACTACTACTACTACTACTATTACTATTAAATAGCAGTTCTCTAAAATACAGTTAGAAAAGAGACTTCTCTCTAAGGACACAAACAGCTCTGTATTTTCTAGTAGGTGATTTTTTTTCGATCAGTGGGCTGCGAAATAGTGACACTTGTCATAATATAACCTCCTGAAACCCAGCAATGCATTGTTGTCCTGTCTAGGGGACAAAAGTTTCACAGTTTTACTTAAAAAATGATGTCAACTGCAAAGGACATTCCATTAAAAAATAACTAAATAAAAATAATTTTAAAAATGTATCTGAAAAAAATGTTGCATTATGCAGTTTCCAATCAAGACAATTGTTTAATGTGAAAAAAAAAGAAAAGAAAAAAGAAAAAAGGAACACTTTCACTTTCCTGGATCTCAGTAGGATAAGACTATACACTCACCGATTATTAGTAGGACATTTCTCCTCTTTGTCTCCCCGGTGTAACATAATGTCAGAATAAGAAAAACCACCTGAAGCAGCATGATGAAGAGGAGGAGAGCAGCTCACCTCTCCTTCTTCCTCAGTCTGAGGACTAAATGACTGATACTATTGGTTCATCTACTTCTAATACGCGTCACATAAGATAAACAAACAAACAAATTCCCTTCAGAACAAATAACATGCAATGGAATGTGTATACCAGCTATCACAACAATACGTGACTGAAAAACTAAGCCACTTCCTGAAACAACTAGAGCCACGCCCACCGGCAGTCATATGACAGAGGTCACGTGAATAGACAGTCAAACGGGAGTCTGTCCGAGAACCGACAGATATTTTTAGGAAGTGGTACAAGGAACGAGAACTTCAAAAAAAAAAAAGACCAAAAATCACTGCTGAGCCACTAAATAATGCAGACTATGACGGAAACTGCTTCGGTAAGATATTCTGCTATTTACTATTCTGCTGTTTTGCTCTTCTGATATGTTTTATTGTTTTTCTTTGTTTATTAAACTACTGTATTTTTCTCTTCAAAGATATCTGACGCAATGTTATATATTCTCCATGTGTTTTATATCAGAATTATGTGTTCGCTTTTCTTCTGCTTTTGCCCTTATGTCACATACATTTTACTTACATTTTTATTTATTATTTAATCATGACAAATGCATATCAGACAGGAGATAAATAAAACACTCGTACATGTTCACACAAAAGGCAAACAGGGGAATATATTTCTTTTTTGTCAGGGTGTTTTATGATTCATAAGGCTTCTGCTGCCTTGCTGTTGCAAAACCCTCACAGGTATGAAAGGCCTTACCTGTCTCATGATAGTCATATGAGTGAAAGCCTGCAAAAAATAGACAGTGACTTCCTTACATCACCTTAATTACATAATGCAGGAAACTTGTGAACAGGTATAATGTAATAACTGATTATTTGTGTACTGTCGGAATTTATAGACTCAAGTTCAAGTGCAATAGCAGTTATTTGACCAATAACCCTTTGCTGTTATTTCTTCTGCCATACATAGATCACAGTGTGTCTGGAGTCATGGCATTTGGTCACTTTGGTGTGTTGAAGAAAACAGACATCCAACTGATACGTTTGTGCACACAGAGCACATCTTTGTTGTGCTTTGAAAGAGAAGAAGCTCATCAAAAAATAAAGCTGATGACTGATCATTTAAAGAAGGAGCATATTTGACAGCTTTGTGTAAGGTTTTTCATCACCTCATATACATATTTGAATATGTAAAGAAGTATATAACTGGATATTATGCACTTGTATCTGTCCCTTGAGTCATTTTACCCTTGTCTTTCAGAATCCCAGGTTTTCCCTCCTCAGCTCTGTCCCTTTGTGCGCAATGGATGAGCCTCTGCTGAGTGGTGTCTCTGGATCTGTCAGGGCGTGCTGCTCCTTCAGCACCTTAAAGTCCTGGCTGCCGATTCTCTCCTGGCTGCCAAAGTACAACCTGAAGTGGCTTCGGATGGACGTCCTGGCAGGTCTCACCGTTGGGCTGACGACTGTTCCACAGGCACTGGCTTACGCTGAAGTAGCTGGTCTTCCTGTGCAGGTGAGTCCCAGCTGCTTCAGTCATCAAGCTTGGGGACATTTACCTGTCAACAATTTAAATTGTTTCTTTCATTTTAAGTCTCTAATATAATATTATTATTCTATACTGATGTTATATTCTATTATTGCTGCCTGTCATGCTGTTGTTGCACTACAATTTCCCAGTTTAGGGATCGATAAAAATCTATCTATCTATCTATCTATCTATCTGTCTGTCTGTCTGTCTGTCTGTCTGTCTGTCTATCTAACAATAGCTTTTTTTGTACACATACAGTACAATTTATGAAATTTAAGTGCCAACGTAATTATTGATATATAACAACAAACCACAAACTCATAATGACAAGTAATAGTAAAAGTTAAGCACCTGAAGATGCACTGAGTGCAACAAGATGACCTCATGGAAAAAGGGCCAGTTAATGTTAAACTGTGGAAATGGTGATGAAATATGATATTTCTATTATTTTCATCCACTTGTTTTTCCACAAGTCAGTGTAGATAATTTTCACAATTCTTCACAATAATCACACAAAGGTGTTTATGTAATAATTGTGACTTGGTTAATTACAATAAAACACAAGATTAAAAAAAGAATGACTAAAGAATTGAGCAAGCGTGCTTTTCAGCTGATTTTGGCTCATTTTTTAGTCAGCTGGTTTTTAGCTTCTCAAATGTGAGGAAATGACGCTGAAGGTCTGGGAAACTAAACTGAAACAGAAAGTCCACATTGACTCACAAAGCATCTTCTAAGTCACAATGGAATTTTTTTTAATTCTCAGAAAGCTTTATTTGCAATGATTTAATTTAGTTGATATTTTAAGGTAACAAGTCAGTTAATTTTAAAGCAAAGAAACATAAGTGATGAGTTACAGCTCTTTTTAGATGTTTAGTCATTTAATCTGATAAATGTAGCCTCGTTTGTTTCTTAACTAGTTTTCAAGTGACATTGTCTCAGACTTTGGTCATTTGTCAGTGTTTTTTAATTTTCTCCTGACATTTTCTTGTCCAATTTAATAAACACATAATTAAAGAAGTACTACGAACCAATTGATAATTTTGCTAAAAACATGTCTGTCCACAGTATGGACTGTACTCTGCCTTTATGGGGGGCTTCATCTACACCCTCCTGGGGACCTCTAAAGATGTGACGCTGGGTCCCACAGCCATCATGTCCCTCCTGTGTTTCTCGGTGGTGGGGGGTCAGCCCCACCGAGCCGTGCTGCTTAGCCTGCTGTGTGGACTCATCCAGGCTGTGATGGCTTTACTCAGATTAGGTAAGGGGAGGTCATGGCACTGCTGTCATCATGTGAAAACCTTGTGACACCAATTATGGTGCTTTTCCTAAATTAGTAAAAAAAAAAAAAAAAGTAAGAAAGAAAGAAAAACATTTGACCTTATGAGAGAAATATAGATTCATTGCATTTTCAGCAATCATAGTAATTATTTGTTTTTGGTTTTTTGTCATTTACTGTAAATTCTTTTCATGTGATATATCTGAAAACTCTAGTCACAAAGGGAAGAACTGCAGTAATTTTTAAGAGATTTGTGAGCGATAGAGGCACATACATGACTTCCTCTGTAAGTAAGTAAGTAAAGCTTTTTTTATATAGCACTTTTTAAAACAACATGTTACAAAGTGCTTCACATAAAGGAGAGATAGATCAAATCAATCAAATCAAATCTTAAGCCAATTTACAGAAACCCAACAGAATCCTCCAGGAGCAAACACTTGTGACTGGTGACAGTGTCGAGGAAAAACTTCCCTTTAACAGCAGAAACCTCGAGCAGACCCAGACTCCTGAAGGATGGCCAAGACAGACGGCCATCCTTCAGGTCTGTTTAGCCACACAGTTTCTGAGACAGTTTCACTGTCCCTCAACAAAAAATGGCTCTCATCCAGACCTTTACTTCTGTCATGGCGTAAAGAAGGTATAAACTAATGCGTATATATGCTTCAACTGCACATTATCTGTATGACAACTGACATTTTTTAAAACTAAATATCGGAACAAATAAAATAACTGAATTAAAACAGTCATTCAGCTCTGATGCAGCCTGTCCATAGCACTGTCTGACTTGATTACATGTCAGGAGTCACAGCCTATTAGCATAACATTAATATACCCCATTTCAGTATGGAAACTATTGTTGAAACATTTGTTATCTGTACATTTTAATGTGATTTCATAGTCTGCTTAAAAGCCTTTCAACAGGTTTTTCTGTTACTGAGGCTTTAAAATTTGACATAAAGATTCTCCTTTTTCACAGCAAATGTGTATCAGCTCTGAACATCACATTTTTGTTCGACTACTAATAAACACTATATCTTTTTGGTCGGAAAAAACATGTTGGATTTGGTGTAAAGTCTGTAAATCCTTACATTGTGTTTTTCCTCTTCAGGCTTCCTTCTGGACTTCATTTCTTATCCTGTTATAAAAGGCTTCACATGTTCTGCTGCAGTGACGATAGGCTTTGGCCAGGTCAAGGTGCAAGTTAAACACATATGCATAAACACATGACACACACACACACACACGCACACACACATAAAACAGAAATGAAGGCAACAACAGATGCACACAACTCCAAAATCACTAGATACCAGTTCCTGTACTCATCATGTTTTGATACTGTGGAAGTTTTGAGTTGACAGTAACTCCTGTAACTCCAGCATTATCTCAAAATCTGCTCTACAGGTTATACAGGTACTGCCAACAAGTAAAAATGTAAGTCATTGTGAGATCATTCATGAACAAATTCAATAAAGGTGCTTCAGACTTTTGACTTTCAGTTTAGTTCTTCGATTAGTCTAAGTAGATTAAAAACAGAATAAATCACAAAGATAAAGACAGGCTTGTTTTAGGCTTAAAGATAAACTTTGAACTAAGAGTTTTATTGCCATGGTAATAATAGTTAAAGTGACCTGTAACAAAAACTGACAAAAAGGAGGAACATTTTTTTGGGGTTAAATGACATTATGTTTCAACAGGGGGATAAAAAATAAAACCAGTTGTCAGTTTACAGTCAAGTCCATAAGTATGTGGACAGTGATGCAAATATTGTTGTTTTGCCTTTTTATACCACCACAGTGGATCTGAAATGAAACAATCAAGATGTGACTGAAGTGTCGACTTTCAGCTTTAGATCATGGGGTTTAACAAAAATGTAGCATTAACTTTTTAGGAATTAGAATCTTTTTGAATAAAATCCATTTTCAGAGGCTCAAAAGTGAAGAGGCATCACTGGTTGCAGCTGATGGCAGTTGTTTCTGTGTTTAGAATATTCTGGGACTTCAAGGCATTCCCCAGGCGTTCGTCTTGGAGGTTTACTACACCTTCGCCAAGATCCCAGAGGCCAGGGTTGGTGACGTGGTCCTGGGTGTGCTCTGTCTTGCTCTTCTGGTCATGCTCATGCTCATGAAGACGAACCTGGGCTCTGATGACGCGCCCACCTACTCCAGATTTGCACAGAAACTAGTGTGGACTGTTGCCACCAGTCAGTACTGTGTATGAGATGATGTGTGATTAATTGTCTTATTTTGTGTGAGTCTATATGGGTCCGTATTCTTGAAGCTGGTTACTTTACATTAGTAAAGTATTTAGTAGAGTATTTCCATATTCTGCAGCGTCATACTCAAAGGCTAATATACTTTTCACTCCACCTTACTTGTCTGACAGCTTTAGTCGCCTTACAGATTACAGTTTTCCTCCCCTTTCTGTGCAGTGAAAACCATGTATCTAAAAATGTGTTGATTTTCTAGGTTTGTGATAAACACGTACAGCAGTAAAGTGCAACAAACTCATGAGTTCAGGAGTAATATCAAATCAAAATATATGTAATACCAAAAATTTTTAACTCCACAATCTTTTCTTTATTTTTCACTACTACTTTTACTATAGGGTCTGTCCGTGCTATCTGCATTACATTTTGGTGTCCCTGTTACGCGGTAACATGTATTTTGTCATAGGCCTTCCACATGTTGCCGCGTAATGGGGACACCAAAATGTAATGCAGATAGCACGGACAGACCCTATAAATACCTCTTACTGGTGTTGAATGCACTTTAACTGTATTGGATTATTTTCACAGTATGTTATTAGCACTTTAACTTATTAACTTCATAACTGAAAACTCCTCTGGCCTTAATTTCATCTCGTTTTTGTTTTTTGTTCAGTGCGTAATGCCCTTGTGGTTGTGGCAGCCTCCATTGTAGCATTTTCCTGGGATGCTTATGGTCATCACGTGTTCACAATTACCGGGAAGACTTCCCAGGGGCTCCCTGCTTTCAGCCCCCCGCCCACATCAGACACCACAGACAATGGCACTGTCGTCACCTTTGGAGAGATTGTAGAGGTAAGAAGCAGAGAGAATCAGTTTATCTTCTCTTCCACACTCACACATTGTTGTCCTGAACATGTCCAGAAATCACCAAGTGGGTCTGTGGTGTACGTGTGCATTACAGTATTGTTCATGTTTTTATGGATATTTTATATGTTGTATGAATGAAGAAATTATGTTGGCCCAGTTTTTTTTACTACTTTATTCTGCCTTGTTTTTAGGGCGAAAGATAAAAGTTTGGCTGCGACATGAAGCCTGGCTGCCAAACGTTAATATGTGTGTGTGTGTGAATAAACAGAAGAGATCAAAGCTATAACACCAATTAAAATGTAACATTATGAGTTGGTTCATTTATCACTGTACAAGTATAGATAAGGATCAGGTGATGGATTTGTCTAGTTTTTATGTTTTTAGTAAAATACATTTCTAAAACGGAGGGAAAAATCTGTTAATTTATTCATATTAATGATGCTTCTAAATTATATTATTAACCCAAATTATCCTATAGTGGAGTTTTTACAGAATAAAGTGCTTCAGATTTCATTTAGGAAAAAGTGTTTTTCTGTAACATAAAGATATTTGTGCAGAAGCGTAAAACATTAGCTGACCAAATGTAACAGAAAAAGAAAGGAACATCATTGCGTATAAGGTGAAAACATGTATTTTAGCTAACTAAACTGTTAGGTATGAATGCAGATGTCTGCATCAGCCTGGACTTTCAACAGGCTATACCCACTAGTAGATAGTCTGTGCAGTGTTCAATGATCTGACTGTGTGCAGAGAAAGTTACTGCACTAAGTAAATAAACATGTTGATGTTGAGTGGAGGAGTTTAGCTGGTTTGTATTCTGTTCTGTTTGCCTGTATGTTGCTTTCTATTCCTTTGAAGATATTGCAGGTACTTTGTAAATGTTTACTCACAGCATTGCACAATGTCATGGAAAACCTTGTGTTCTCCTAGTGATCCTTTACCTTATCATGTTTATATGTTTTTCGTTGTCAGAGTTTCCTTTCTCACTAATCACAGCTCATATCACGCGGCAACTCCAGACCAAGTTCAGCTCTCACACTGTTTGGAGTTCATATGTGGAAACAGCTTAAATAGAAGTTTTCACTTCCTAAAACCCCTGCAGTTCCTGAGAAGTGTTCCTCCTCTGTGTCTTTCCTGTGCAGGGCTTTGGAGGAGGGCTTGCAGTGATTCCTTTCATGGGTCTGCTGGAGAGCATTGCTATTGCTAAAGCTTTTGGTGAGGCATTTTTCTGTTCCATTGTTTTCAGCTCATTTAAAACATTTTTCACATATTTTTCAGTGCACTTTTTAAAACTTAATTTAAATGATGATATGTAACACTTGAGCATTAGAACATCTAAACCTCATTAGGTCTGTTACTTTACATCTTTCAGTGTAATCTGTTATTTTATTCGACATGACAGTAATGGCTGACTTCCTGTTTCAGCCAGTCAAAACAACTACAGGATCGATGCCAACCAGGAGCTGTTAGCAATTGGTGTGACCAACATTATGGGCTCCTTCGTATCAGCCTATCCTGTTACTGGCAGCTTTGGCAGGTGTGTGCACTTAGTAAAAGAACACTAGATTTTAACAGCAGCACTTTCATATTGAGGTAATATTATGTTGCTCTGTTCACATCCAGGACAGCGGTGAACTCCCAGACAGGGGTGTACACTCCAGCTGGAGGGATTGTCACCAGTGAGTCCAGTTCCACATGTTATATTAACAGCTCTCTTATGCCCTCTTGTGGTCGTCTTGTTTTTTGAGACCTCCCAGAGTTGGCATATTACTGTTTACAAAAGCAGATTTTACAGATATGAAACAAAACCTGGCACTTTTTTACCTTTATCTCGTAACATTTCTTTTGTGTGGTCCCTTTAGTCTCTCTGTCTTTTGTTTATTTGTTTTTGCATTCATTTTTGGGCAGTTTACTGTAGACTAAAATGACAGACATATATAATATACAGTGACAGGAGAGACTCAAAGCTCATGATTAGATTTGCAAAGTTATGGACAACACAAAATTAAGGAAAATAAAATGGTATATAAAAATGATGGCAATTGAAATCTCATTATAAAAGGGTGTGTCTGACTCTATTAGTAATCTGTTTTGCAGGTGCAATAGTGTTGCTTTCTCTGGCCTACCTCATGCCAGCCTTCTACTACATCCCCAAAGCTTCTTTAGCGGCTGTGATCATCTGTGCAGTAGCTCCTATGGTGGATTACCGCGTTGTGGCCAAAATGTGGAGGATACGCAGTAGGTTTCTCCTCTGTATGCAGATATTACATATGTCTAAGAAATGCATTTGCTTGTTTTCCGTCAGTGTCATACTTGTGTTTTACAGAGTTGGACCTGCTGCCCTTTGCTGTGACATTCCTGATGAGTTTCTGGCAGGTGCAGTACGGCATCATAGGTGGTGTTGCTATGTCTGGAGTCCTGCTACTGTACAACATGGCCAGACCCCGAGTAAAGGTACTGTAATTGTCTGTGCATTCGCCTTCTAATCGTATTGTTTTCAAAAATGGCTCAAAAGTATTGAGCAGGAGTAAAAACAGTCGTTATTACATTTCAAAACTAATACAAAATATGCTTGTCACTATTGTATTATTATATTTGCATACTTGTATCACATTGAAAACCTTTGAGCTGTGATCTATATGAAAATAACTGTCCCCAAGCTGTAAAACAGGGCAGGACAGGTTGCATTTAGGTGCCAGAGGTGACATAAAATACGCAACAGTATTGTGAAAGACAGATGGAAAACATGTCAAGGTGCATGAAAGCAATACTGAACTCTTCACAAAGTTAAAATATTAGTATCACACTGTTTGAACATGTTTTCTTTTCTTCCCCTTTTGTGTTATTATATGGAGATGTGGTGATTGATAGTAAAATTCAGATGTGAAATCTTAGTGTATGAATAACACAAGCAAGGCAAGGCAAGACAACTTTATTTGTATTGCACATTTCATGTACAGGACAATTCAAAGTGCTTTAAATAAAACATAAAAGCATCACAGGAGAGGCATAAAAATACATTTAAGATGAGAGAAAGTTAAAATATAAAAACATTAAAATTAAAACAGACATTAAAATCATCAGCAATAAAATGTGATTTTAAAATTCATTTAAAAGACATTATTTAAGAGTTTAAGGGAAAGCTGCAGTAAACAGTAATGTTTTCAGGCCTGATTTAAATGAGCTGGGTGGCCTTTCAATAGATAATATAATATACCCAATATAGAGACACCCTTTGTCATTGGAAATGGACTTAGAAGACACATCCATCACAGATAGGACCATCAGCAGATTCTCCTCCTTGTTTTTCCCCTCAACATGTATAACCTGCTATGTTCCCCTAAGCTGTACTGGGTTTAGTAATATGTGTCTGTTGTGTTCAGGTGTCTGATCATGGGATATTGGTGATGGAGCTGGGCAGTGGACTCAGCTTCCCTGCCACTGAGTATCTCAGCCACATCATACACACTCAGGCTCTGCAGGGTAAGGCTTTGTTAATGACACGTTAAAGCCTTTATATGACATGTTCTGTTTACCACTATCCCATTTCTTTTTTATTTCTCCATTTACTTTCCTGACACTTTAATGTGTCTGTCCCCAGTCTCTCCTCCACGATCAGTGGTTCTGGATTGCCATCATGTCAGCGTCATAGATTACACCATCATCAGTGAAATCAGAGATTTGCTCAGTCAGTTTAAACTACGAGGAGTGTGTCTTGTCTTTGCGAGGCTGCAGGTACAACCTTTTGCCTTTTGTTTGTTTTGTCTGAGAATCCAGTTGCTATATAATATGACAAAATACAACTGTGAAACTGTGTCTCTGTTTCATCTTTCATTTCTTTTTAGCCCTCTGTTTTGGAGGTCCTATTTGCTGCTGAGCTGCAGGGTTTCAGACATACAGACAGTGTTGAGGCTGCACTGCAGGAGTCAGAAATTCTCCTTCATGAATGAAATGAACACCAGCAAACTTGAGGTGATGAGGCTGCAAAAGCAACAATGCAACAAAAAGGCAAATGATGTTTCTGATCTGAAACAGGGAAGTGATAAAACTACCTCCACCAACTGACTGCTACCTGTTTCAAGTGGCCAAGGCATGACCTTTTTTCAGTGAAAGGACCTTTGAAGATCTTTATCTTGTCTGTAAACTTGACTTGTGGTGGAATTACAGCACTGCATTACCTTTGCACAATGTTGGACCAGATTTATTATAGCATTGTTCATGTTTTTATGGATATTTTGTCTTTTATATAAATGAAGAAATAATGTTGCCCCAGTTTTTTTTTTTTTTACTACTTTACTCTGCTATGTTTTGAGGATCAAAGGTAAAAGTTTGGCTGTGACATGAAGTCTGGCTGCCAAATGTCAACATTTGTGTGTGAGAGCAAAGCTTTACCGGCAAATAAAATGTATCATTCATTTATCTCTGTACAAGTATAGATAAGGGTGAGGAGATGGATTTATCTAGTTTTTATGTTGTTTCTAGGAGAGAGGGAAAATTATTTTAATTTATTAATATTAACGATGCTCTAAATGACAAATTATCACATATATAGTGGGGTTTTTACAGAATAAAATGTTTCAGATTTCATTTGTTTAGAGGTTTTTTCTGCAACATAAAGGTATTTGCGTGAAAGTGTAAAACATTAACTGACTGAATGTAACAGAAATAGAAAAGAACATTGTGTTTAAGATGATGATAACATTCATGCTAGCTAACTGCCACAAATTAAGAGGAGTAATTAATTACAATTCAGCTGACTCTCCACACAAGTCTACATTCTCTTACAGAGCTCAAAGGTGAAGTATTCAGTCCTCAAAAATAAATAGCAAACATTACTTTCTTGAAAGCTGTTCGTCAGAGTGAGGAAAAATGCATCTGCCCTTTGGGTCAGAATGTCCAACAGTCATTATTAATCTTTCAACGTTCCACAGACTTGTGTCAAATGTATGTAAGGACCAAGTGTTGTCACAGTTTTAGGTTTGATGATTGTGTTCTTCATCCATCATCCTGACAACTTTATCAACCACGAGGTGTTACACAATCAAAATGTAAATAGTCATCAGTTCTGAATGACAAGCCTGGGAGAATGCACTTTTAAAAATAGTATATTTCAGCTGTGGTTCAGTCTGACCTTTGGTCTACATACTGACGTTCTTAAACATGATGGAGCCGTTTACCACACTAGTTTAATCACAGTCAGTCATATGCCTTAATGCTGCTGGAGATCAAATCAGGGACAAAAATGCTAGAATTTAAAAATACACACATTACATCTGCAGCTGTTTGCTCTCAGTCTGAAACAAAACACTAAATATAGATGATGTTGTTTCATGCTGTTATGCAAAAATGCCACCAGAGTTATTTCAGGCCAGATCTGACAAATCTGATCAGCAATTAGTAACAGCTGTAACAGTTACAGCTGACAATCATGTACAGTGTGTAACCCTCCCACCTATCTGACAACACCTGTGATTACACAATATCTGGGCATCAAATGGTGCATTTTCTACAGCATGAAAACACCGGTATCTCTCAGACCCCTCAAATGACAGTATGTTCAAAGGCAGTTTTGCCCACTTCAGTCTAGAACAGTATACTTAGATGTAATACATACAATATATTATCTCTGTGTATACCTCTGAATTCAACCTAGAATTCAGAGGTGATGGTGCTTTCACAGTCATGGCTCAAAATGTTGCAACACTTTTCTCCTATATTTACTTTAGTCCTTGTGTATTTATTCCCGTCTGCTGAATCTGATGTGTTTTACAGCGGCTGAAATGTACCTTGCCACTCACTTTTTGCTCACCTTTGGTTTGCATGTGCTTGGTTGTGTTGCTTGTGTGGAGATAATGTGTATGCAGATGTATTTGGGCCATATTTGTGAAACACGACACAGAACATGTAATGTATATTATATAAAAAGATGTGACTAAAAAAAATCCCAGACTGCCCATCACTGAAACAAAAGTCTAAATATTTTGTTTTGTAGATTTGTGCAAAGAAACATACATTTCCAAAAAAAAAAAAACAACAACTGTGTTTTCAGATAAGAATTGTCAGCAGGATGGCACAATCTTTCAGTACTATTGATCAAAAGAAAAGTTTCACTCTCCACAAAAGGCTGACTAGTATATTTCTCTCTCTCTCTCTCTTTTTTTTTTAAGTAAATTAATGAGATGCATGAAATGAAATTCCAACATGGCGTATCTCTGTGGGTGCTCTAGACATAAAGTTCAGTGATTTAATTAGTCAAGTTATGTTAACTGGTCAGTCTAAATTATCCAAAGGTGTGAATGTGAGAGTGAATAGTTGTTCATCTGTATATGTCAGGTGACATTCTCAGGCTCCAGCCATGCAACTCTCCAGAGGGTTCTGTAAATGAATGGATGAAATAAAATTGAATGTGAGTATAAGGCAGGTAGAACTGAAAATGAAGAGCACACAACGGATAGGTACAATTCTGTCAAATGTCAATACATGAATATGTTGTATTAAATTATCTTGGATGTCATAGCTATGTCTGTAACACTTGTCTAACAAAATCTAACAGTGCCCAGTGCATGTGAAAATCTGATCCAAGCAGAGGGATGAAAGGGTACATGATATCAAATGTCTCTACTTAACACACAAAGACCCAGTACTGATTTTGCGACAGTTCCCAAATTAATTTTTGTCTATTTTTAACTTTTCTTAAGTGATTTATCACTGTTTACTAAAACATTACGCTCTTTATTTTACATTTTTAAGTGAAAATCAAGTATTTTCCTATGTTTAATGTACTGATCATGTAGACGTTAATTAAAGCTCAGATTAAAGTTGAGGGTTATTATATCCAAAACAGAGAAAACTGAAGAAAAAGAACAATTTTTGTGCAAAATACATCATTAACTGATCATAAAACAGTGTCTCCATCCACTGTCATTGATCCAACTCCATGGGTTTTAAGGATGAATCAATGTTGTAGAAGATGACAGTGTTTCCACGTTCACTACGGAGCCTCTGAACTTCCGAATGGGTCATATCTGATGACCATGAAAAGATGACAAACTGTATTTTACACCAATTATTTACACGGATTGATAGGATTATTAGATCAACAGGTATTAAACACTTTATATCAGTGAATAATTTTGGTCACCGATGAATATTTGGATCGCTACAGGTTAAACTGACAGAAATCAAAAAAGCCCTGTGCATGGACGTCTGTTAGAAATAATCCCGTCTGACAAAGCAAAACAAAGTGGCTTGTCTAATAATTGTATTCAATTGGTAAACCAAAAGTTAAACCTGCCACCTTCGGAAGTTTAATTTATGACTCAATTTAGTCCCAAATTAGCTATAATTTTCTCTCAGAATATCAGCTTAGTAAGGTCATGGCAATGTTGAATACAAGATAGATACATTCCAGATCTAACAACAGCCACTGCACTGAGGGAAAACACCATAAAAAAGGAACAGACACTGCATAGCTGGAGAACTAAAGGCCAACAGAGAACTTAACGAAGAGTTAAATAATAACTCTTCCTTAAATAAACAATCTTGTTACCAACTGACAAATCAGAACTAAGACCTTTGTAACAGTCAAGCACCAACTGACAGAAAAAAAACTGTGGTTTATTTGTGGTTTAATAGGCTAATATTGTGGAGGAATAAAAACAGTGGCCTATTGACTTTTGTGGACCACTACATTCTCTGAGGGTCCAAGTATCTACCATTGGAGAGGAGCAATTCCGATTTGTCTCAAAAAGCTTACAAGTCTAAGTTCATTGTCATTACATTTTGCTTTCTGTTTGAATATGTAAGTAGAGTTTACTTTTGGTTTGATTACCCACTGCCTGTGAATGTTTGAGTGAAAGTACACTGTGAGATGTTTATGAAGAAAATTGTGTTTTTATTTATTTCACCTTTATTAAACCAGACAAGAACACAGTCTTATTTACAACTGCACTTTCTGGTAAACATTAAGTACCATATATCATTTAATGCTACAAGAACTGGTGAGTAAAAATCTTCTTGGTGCACTCCTTATGTAATGAAACAAAGCTGTTAGTTAACCATTTACCTAAATACGAGTGAGAATGAGTGTGGAAATATAACGATCATAATTAACAGGAAGGGCTGCAGCAAGTTACTGTAAGTAAAGATAAGAAATGACATTTATAGCCTCATATCTAAACTGTCAAAAACTGCATGAAAGGGTAAAATCTAACATAGTGCACTCCTAGGTATTTGAAAATTCAAACCAAACTCTTTAAACCTTAATAAAAACATGGGACCTCAACATTTATTAAAATGATTTCTAAAACCAGTTAACCACTAAATAATCAGATTTTTACCTGTAATTATAGTGTAATCTGTTTATTGTAGAGTAGCAGCACACACCAATGATCCTTCACATCCTGAAGGAGATTGCATTTTGTCTTACAAATCCCCAGTAGGGTTTCCATGAGGACACCACAACACAAACCACCATTACATATTGAAAAGGCAGCCTGAAACTGTGCTTCACAAGAAGGAAGAACTATATGAATTCTGTGCAGAATCACTGCCAAGTTCTCCAAGCCTGAACTCATTTTGAATGGACTAATTAAAGATCTCACAGATAGAATAGTGTGTTTAAGTCCTGTCCATGAACCATACTTTAAAAAAAAATATATGTATTACAGTCAGTGATGAAACACAAACATTTTTTTTAATCCCATATTAATTATGCCATCAGTTACACCTTGCATGATCTTTGTCAATTTAAGATTATTTTGAAAGTGAAAAAAGTTGTGGTTTGTTGGTCTCTTATTGTTTCATGAAATGGGTTATTGTAGAGCTGAAATGATTAATCGATTAATCAACTCAATTCAATTAAAAACTTTTTTTTGGACTACAATTCTCCTTAATTTCACTGCTGCCAAATACAGCACTGTGTTTCACAAGGATGCTTATTGTGACACACATGACACCAGGATCAACACAAAGTTGTATGTTAGTTCCATCTTAAGTTGTTAGTAAGTTGGAAACAAATTTGTCGAAGACTTGTTTGTTGTTTATATATACATACAGTATATATACTCATAAACTATTATGTTATTGTTATTTCTATATATCTGCAAATATTTTTATATGTGCTTTTATACTGTTCTTGCTGTTATATCTGTATAGATATTTGTTTTTATATCCATTTACTTTCATACCTTTTGGGGTTGTTGTTTCAGCTGGTTCTGGAAAAAGGGACAAATTGTTCGTAATTTTTGGACATTTCTACATTTTTTTATTTTGCTTATTCAAATAATTGTTTAATTGAATCAAATTTAAGAAAATAATCAATAGATTAATCCATTACAAAAATAAGTGATAGCAGCAGATGTAGTTTAGTGGACTGCCTCTCTTGTCTCATGCGATGTACTGTATGCCACTCACTTACAGGCATGACTTTTGGATGTGTAAGTCCTTATAATTAAGCATTTTCAGTCTGATAATTGGGGGGTATCAATGACACAGCAACAGAGTGTGCAAGCATAATTATGTAATCATCATTGCGTAAATTATATAACTTGAAACACTGCTTTGTCACTTTTGCACCCAACCCAAATGAATCCATTTCCAAACATCACTACCATCAGCTCAGAACTGAGAGTCATTCATACATGTCTCATTCATACATGTTTCCTGTAGGCACTGTTTTCAATCACTGCTGTTGACAGAAGGTGTTCTTAAATGAGTTGCTCTGTAGATGCATTTTTACACTGGAATGTGTAAATGTATGAAGACACAGACTGTTTCTTGTCTTTTATCATCAGTCGGAGATTGATGATATCATAAAATCCTTCTGTTGACCAAGGACATTGTTTTTGTGACAGTTCTTTTTGGTTTTCATCCTTTTGTATCATTTTAATAAGTAACTTGTTTCAAGTCACATTGCTAATCAATGACAAGCTTTGTGTTAATAATAACATGTAGAGCCTTTGTAACGCCAACATATAAATTGTCCAATCCTCACTCACTGGTCTATTCTCACAGCGCCTCATCTAAGTCAGGTAGTACAGGCTGTTGGGGGTGTGCTGTGTTTTATACAATGAAGAAAACTGGAAAATGTGGTTTTAAACTGAGCATTTGTGTACAAATGTGTAATGTGCATACATATATATATTTTTTTTTTTCTGTTTTCAGGTAGTGTGTATCCTGGATGTGGTGAATAATGGGGATGTGGAGAGATTTCTTACTGCTTCTAATCTTGCAGATTTTTACAGGAAGTACCTCAGGTAAGCAACCTGACATCTTATGATTTTTGTTTTGACACTTTGAACCATTACTTTTTCTGATTCCACTAAAAAAAATGGCTTCAAGTAACAAATATTAAGGGCAACTAGTGTCATATATATTTTTTTAATTCTAACTATTTACACTCAAACTGTCAGGATACACTTCACAATTTGTTAAATATGAATGTTTCTCCTTAACAGCATTTCACACACATAAAATACAGTAAAAGCTGTATTTTACAAGGATTTGTCCAAGGATAGTTTATCCAATTACTTTTGAGCCTCTGAAAGTGGGGGATTGTGTTTAAAATGGTCATGATTCCTAAATGGTTCACGCAATATTTGTTCAAAGTCCACACAACAGTCACATCTTGATTGCTTTGTTTCAAATTCAATATGGGGGTGTACAGAGGCAAAACTACACAGTTTGTGTCACTGTCCAACTACTTATGGACATGACTGTATGGAACTTGCATGCTTTATTTGTTCATGAAGCTAAATGCAACTACATGTGCATTTACTTTTCACAGGTACACTTGTGACTAGCTGTGATTCCTGTCATAATGAAGCCACCTGCCTGGAGCTACAACAGCGAGGTGATACCCTCACCAGCAGGGCCTTATCCTGTGTCTGTAAAGAAGGCTTTGTGGGTGATGGTGTCAGCTGTTATGATACAAAACTCTGCAGCGACTCGTCTTGCTGCAGCTCAGGCTATCATTGGTCACCAGAGAAAGGCTGTGTTGACATTGATGAGTGCTCTCTCCCCAAATCACCCTGTGCATCACCTCAGGTTTGCAGAAACACACCAGGCTCATTTGAATGTCTGGCACCTTCGTCCAGCTCCAGATCAGGGGCCTCTTCTCGATCTGTCCAGTTCTTCTGTGGAGGCACTAGATGTCCCACAGGTTGGGACTGCATCATTCGTAATGGCACTAGCCACTGTGCTGATCCCTGTGAGCACTACACTGTGGTGGATGATGCCTGGCGTGCAATAGATTACAGATATGATGGGACTCGACACTGTGATAAAATGGTTTCCTGGGAAGGCTGGTATCGCATGTATCTAGGGGGCCTCAATGCTCAAATTCCAGAGAAATGTATAAAAAAATACATGTGTGGAACATATGCTCCTATGTGGCTAACAGAACCACATCCCAGTCAGTCAGGTATTGTTGTACAACGTTCTGTGTGCAACACGTGGGTTGACAGGTGCTGTTATTATGACTCACATAAGATCTATGTGAAGCGCTGCTATGAGCGGCAGACTGGAGGACACTTCTTCATCTACGGACTTAAGAAACCATCTATGTGTGATCTTGCATACTGCACAGGTACTGTATTCTGTTATCTCACTAGCATTCCAGAAACACATTCATCTGGTTAATGTGATGAATTCATAAATGCTGTTGACCTCTTAAAAATGAATAAATTAATTATTACAGTATATTAAATATAAGGTTTCTGTTTCTCCATTCTAAACAGAGGTTAGCAAAACAGGACAACGTCCTTCAACTACACCTGGTCCAGCAAGACAAACTTCTCGTCCACAACCAACTGGCCTCACAAGCAAAACAACTGAATTAACAAGCAAAACAGTGGCATTTTCAAGAACCACACCTGATCCAAGACCAACTGAATTAACAAGCAAAACAGTGGCATTTTCAGGAACCACATCTGATCCAAGACAAACTGAATTAACAAGCAAAACAGTGGCATTTTCAGGAACCACATCTGATCCAAGACAAACTGACCTTACAGCGACAACACCAGTGGCCAACAGCACTGCAGTGGAGGGGGAGGTCCGTCTGGTCAATGGAAGGAACGGTTCCTGCTCTGGCAGAGTGGAGATCTTCCACAGTGGACGATGGGGGACGGTGTGTGACGATGGCTGGAATGTGGCTAATGGTCAGGTGGTGTGTAGACAGTTGGGCTGTGGCAGGGTGCTGTCAGCTCCATCATTTGCACATTTTGGACAGGGCACCGGGCCCATTTGGTTAGATGATGTCGTGTGCTCAGGCAGCGAGTCAGAACTCACACAGTGTCGACACAGAGGGTTTGGGAGTCACAACTGCAACCACCGAGAAGATGCTGGTGTCGTTTGTGAAGGTAAACACAGATTCATGCACTATAAAATGTAAAATACATGCTTTAACTTGTTTAAAATTACATTTTTTTCCATTGACTTGTCATGACATCAATCTTTCAAGTGTGTCTTCCATTAACAATCCCTGTGGTACATGTTTTTCTGCATGTTGTTTGTGAATGTAGGTATTCTTTAATTTGGAACTCTTTCTACAAAATTACAATTAAAGATACAATATAGGTAAGCATTGTTTTCTTTTTTCTTTCCTCTCTCTTCTGTCTTTTCATTTTTCTAGTGGTCCAGCCCCCTGTAATCCAGATCTTCCAGTTACTTTGTAACCGTGATAAGCTCCAAGTAGCTCTGAATTTTCCCAGCATGACATCGAATGGTTTTAATCCTTTTTCTGGACACCTGGTGGACCGCAACTGCACTTGGGCCAGAAAACAAAATAACTTAGTGTGGTATGAAGTAAAGCCACAAATCGGAGCCTGTGGAACCACACTGAAGGTAATGACTTGACTGTTTCTGATATTGTTTTTACATGCTCTTTCCGGTAGTACCACACACCCTAAAAAGACATAGCCACAAAGATGGCAAACTAAACACACTCAAAGAAAAGCATGATCATAAAGGTGCATTATATGACACAGGATAAAACTGCAGATTAAGTAAACACATTGATCATTATCTTTTTTCCAGACCAACAGCACACACGCCATCTATTCCAACAGTTTATTTGTCTACCCTCAAAACAATGCATCCTTCATCATTCCTGTGAGTCTTCCTTTCTCCTGTGCCTATCCCCTGGATTTAGACACCAGTCTGGATGGAGCCATCAAACCATTACAGTAAGTAGTCTACAACACATCATACTATTCAATATACAAGACCAGGAAAAGCACCTAATTAAGGGTAAAAAGACACAAACTTAAATGTATGATTTACAGAGCTCCTTGTGTGTGGAATGAATTCAATTACTCTATCAGTGTCAAAATCTGTGTCAAAGCAGCAGAATATACATTCAAATGGCATATTTTAAAGGTAGAATGACTAAGTAGTCACCAGCAACTTATTATGACCAATTACAATCAAGCTTTCAACTGGACCTTACATGTCATGTCTACCACCAATGATTCCAATATGTTGTGGGGACACTTAAAGAAACATACGTCATGAATCAGTTTATTGACCCTTAAACCTTTCTCCCAGGATCTGATCTCATATTCCTTTCTTTAAAAAAAAAAAAAAGAATGAACACCAGGAGTAAATACCAAATGTGAAGTTACAATGTTTAAAACAGCCATTCAACACAGTGGATAAAACTGAATGAAAAGATTCTGCCAGTTTTGCATTGTCTTCTAGAAAGTGATCATGTTGACAGGTGTTGTCATACAGCATATATGTTATTTTTACCCCGCCCCCCGAAGGGGAGGCAAGTGGTACTGTTTTTGTTTCAGTTTTTTTCTTTCTTTGATTGTTAACACTCTAGCAGCAAAACTATGGGTTCGATTCATACCAAATTTGGTTTATAGACGGCCAATGACCCACAATACATGTGGTTACGTTTTGGCAATAAAGGTCAAAGTTAAAAATTTTTATGAATTCTGTTAAATCTTTTTTCCTCTCCCATTTACTTTTAATGGGTGAAATTTCAAATATCAATAAAAACATAAATTTTGATTCAATTCACTTCACGCATGGCACATGTATAGAGGCAACTGATATGTTGACATCAGCACATGCATAGACATGATGACATCAGCTGGATCGATGCCAAAATAAGTTACAATATGTGCAAGGGGCGAGGTTTGTTGTGACTGACACCACTTGTTTCTTTTCTTTTTTTTTTTTTTTTCAGAACAATAGCTCCCTTTATTTCGGAGAAAATCTGAAAAACAGGTTGTCCTCATGCAGAATGAAAAATGAAAAATTGTGTGTCTGCATCTATAGATCAACCTTTCCTGTCAAAATGTGCTGTAGATTTGGACTTATGTGTGGACAAAGACACATCTATTTGTAAAGTGGTGTCATAAAAGAAAACTAGCTACAAAATACGGACAGAAGTCTAGTTTAAATCATATAAATGCATGTTTTCTTCACAGGCCCTCAGGTGGAATTTCAGGTTTGGGTCACAAAGCCAGAGCCTCCATGTCTCTGTACCGTGACTCGGAGTACACCAGTGCTTACCCAGCAGGCTTAGTTAACCTGCCAGTGGGTTCACCACTGTATGTGGGTGTTACTGTGGAGGAAACAGATCCAGTGTTTGTGGCTGTTCTGGAGGACTGCTACAGCACTTACACACCAAACCCTGATGACACAGTGCAGTTCTATCTGATCCAGAACAAGTATGTGTCCGTCTAGAGCTTCAGCACATGGTTTGTAATCTAAAAGGGAAAAGTTTCAGTGTAAAATAACTCGTTTCATCCTCTGCGCTGTAGGTGTCCCACTGACCCCCAACAGGTAGCGTTGACCGAGAGCGGCTTATCCCTCCAGGCTCGTTTCTCTGCGCTGCTCTTCCTGCCACAGGGTGAATACAGGCCTGTTTACCTTCACTGCCACCTCAGTCTGTGTAACCCCAGAAGCTCCCATTGTGTTCCAGTGAGTCACTCATTTCACATTTACCACAACACCCTCAGCCCATAGTTAATACTAGTTAAAACACTGGGTTTTAAAATGTTTGTTCCACTTTGCAGTTTTGCAGAGGGAGGAACTCTCGCTCTGTTTCCAGCTCCATCCCAACAAAACCTCTGACCATTGGACCGATCACCTGTGAGTAGTAATCACAATCTGATTTTGAGCTAACATTGATTACAGTGAACTCATTTTTTTCCTTTTCTTTCTTGGTTTACAGGGGGAAAGTCACTGCACTGAATTGTATTTTCCATTGTTGAAATAAATGGATAAATGAGCATGTAATAAAAATTTGAATCAAAAGCATCAGAGCTTCTCCTATTCTCATCTGTCTTTATTTCAGAAAAAACATGAAAATATGACAACTACAAGGCAACATTATGAGCCACATTTTGTATATCATAATAGTATTATCATAATAACCTTTAAATACTCACAACTCCAAATTTTTCTCTTTTAAATGTAAATATTTTTATGTAATTTTTCTGTATTTACACTAAAACAAACTATCATTTTACAAAAAACATAAATATCCTGAACAAATATGAAAAACCTGAAATGTCTTAAGAAAAGTCAGTGTAATTTTAACAATATGCTGCCTGTTACTAAATGTTTTGTGTATTTGCAGATCCACCGTGATCCGTAAGTTGTAATTTACATGTGAAAATGATAAACTGAAGCATAATATTGTAAAATTGCACTTATTTTAAGAAATTTTAGGTTATTCATGTTATTCGCATTGTTTTAAATGACAGTTTGTAGATGTGAACATTTTCATCATGTAAAGAAAGTTTGAAGTTGACATTATTTATATATAATCATGTTTTCATTTTACTGATCCGGCCCACTTCAGACTAAATGTGGCTGAATTTGACCCCTGAACGAAAATGAGTTTGACACTCATGGGTTAGACAGACCAATTAAGATATTTCTGCTTGTCGGTGGAAGGAAGCCGAAATACCTGGAGCAAACCCACACAGACATGAAAAGAACACACAAACTCCACATAGAAAGGCCTTGGCGCTGAAATTGAACCCATGACCTGTGAGGTGAAAGTGCCTGTATCACTGTGCTGCCCTTATCCCTTTCCGATAAAATTAAAATATCTACTTTTCGATGTTAGGTGCACTTATGTTTTGCTAAGGTTTACCACGTTCAACAAAGTTCAAAATACTTTCTGAGCTCCAGCTGACAATGAATAATGAAAGCTTTCAGTCTTCATTAGACCTCCCCAGGATTGTGATGTAAAAATCTTATTAGTGCACTCTTATAAAAGTAAAGTGTACAGTGGAACAAAACGTCTAGTCAACCATTTACCTCTGAACAATAAACACATAAAAGAGTGAGTGTTGTGAAATATGATGCTTCAAATTTACAGGAAAGCCTTCAAGAAATTCCCCAATGATAACAGTTGGAAACAATATACCTCATCTGTCATAAACTGGTTGAAAGGTTAAGGTCAGCTAATTTAGTGCACTGTTGTGAGATACAAAAAATTTAAACACAACTTTTTGATTTATAAAAACATTTCACCTTATGTCATAAGCAATGTACTGTACATTAAAATGCACAGTAAAGGCACTGTTTCTAAATGAGCCGCTCATTTATATTAGTTCATTGTGCAAACATATGAGGACATAAACATATTTTGTCTTTCGACATCAGTTCAAGATTTATTGCACTAGTATAAAATCCTTTCTATTGGCAGGAGACATTGTTCGATCATAAGTTTTGTTTGACTGGAACTCTTTTGTATTATTTTGACTAATAAGTAACTCTCTTGATGTCATATTAATCATTGCTCTCTCTGACCTACTTTGTTTAACCAATCATGATGTTTTACAGTCTTCATTACACAAATGCAAGTGTATAAATTCCCTGAACCTCACTCTCCACTGGATTCTTTCAGGCATCTTTATGTGAACACCTAGATTTCTACAACAGCTCTGCAAAGTAAGTACAAAAATAAGTGCAACAAAAGAACATAGTTTATGTGTTTTATGCTTGGAGGGATCATTTTTAAAATGAGGCGTTACAACTGGTCATTTCTGAAGAAGCATTTTATGTCACTTTGTGTCTTGAATTTTTTTTTTAAGGAAGTTTGCATCTTGGACTGACTAATCATGGGGGTGTGGAGGGGTTTCTCACTGCTCCTAATCTTCCACATTTTTACAGGAAGCACATCAGGTAAGCCATTTGTTAACTTGTTCTAGAGTTTATTTAGACATTTTTAGAAACATTTTTTTCATCTTATTCCAAGAAAAAAAAAAATTCTCTATTTTGTGCCACAGTGAGCATCAGTGAATAGACCAGAATAACCAGTCTAAACATTTTTTATTAAAAATTCTGATACTCAAAATAAAGGATGAAGCTTTCCAACCTGATAAATACATTATATGGACAAAAGTACTGGGACACATTGAATTCAGGCGTTTCATAGCTACAGTGGGCTGGGCTACAAAACCAGATTGATAATTATTATTTCATCTTCAATGTTGATTGTATTTACAATATCATGTAAACCACTTACAAAATATCTAAGAATGTATTTTTACATAATTTTACTTGACATTGAAATTTCATGTGTGGGTGGGTGGGGGCTTTCTGTGTGATGTTTGCATGTTCTCCCCTATATCTGCATGGGTTCCCTCCGGGTACCCCAGCTTCCTCCCACCATCCAAAGAGGTGCACTAATGTCTTAATTGTTAATTGGTCAATCTAAATTGCCTATGGGTGTAAGTGTGAGAGGGAATGGTTGTTTGTCTCTTTATATGTCGGCCCTGTGATAAGTGGGTGTCACATTCAGGGTGTACCCCGCCCTCAGCCACTGGTAACTGGAATATCACCCTTTCGTGGACTAAGAAATTCAGAAAATTAATCAAGGTTCAATGTTCAAGGTGACTTTATTGATATCTGTGGGTAGATTTGTTCTGCAGTCTGCAAAGGGCATCTCAAACGTTAAACACAAAAACATTAAAACTACAGGACACATACAGGGAACAGATTAAAAACAGCAGAGACAAATGACATGGACAGGTACTCCCAGCAGCTCACTGATCATGGTTTAAAACACACTAAAAATAAACAGATTTTTTTTTAAAACTGACGAAAGTTAATAAAAGTCATCAGATATCACTAAAAATGACAATATAAAACCTCTAAAAAGCATAATACAGACATGATATAATGATATAATACAAGGGACAATAAATAAATAAATGATAAATAAGTTAAGACCACGTTAAAATAAGCCAGACCCCAAGAACTGAAATCAAGTGAAGTGCATCAAGGCTTATTTAAAAGAGAAATAGCAGCAGGAACAAAGCTGTTCCTGTAGCGTGTGGTCCTAGATTTGGGGACATTGAATCTCCATCCGGAAATTAATGAGTTAATGACAATAAATAAGATGCAATATTTATTTTAAAAGAAATATTGATTTGACATTCATCATGATAAACAATGACAACAGTTGATATGAAAAGTTTTATCATGATAATATTCCAAATCACCAGGAATGGGAAGAAACAACAAACTGCTCCGATGTGTCCCAATATTTTGACCATATAGCACGGGGGTCACCAATCCTGGTCCTCGAGGGCCGGTCTCCTACATGTTTTAGATGTTTCCTTCTTCCAGCACACCTGACAGTCATTATCAGTCTTCTGCAGAGCTTGACGATAGGCTTATCATTTGAATCAGGTGTGTTGGAAGAGGGTTACATCTAAAACATGCAGGATAACGGCCCTCGAGGACCAGAATTGGTGACCCCTATAGCGTATGTATTTATTAAATTTCACTGTATTTCCCACAAGTTTATAACTACCAGCTTTACATATAGAACATGTAAAAATGATGTCAGTATATATAAAACATAAAAATAATCGCTCATTGATCAATAGATATTTAAGTAAATGAAAAGCAATGTCCTAAGTTGTTTTTTAGTCCTGCTACTGTCCAAACCATTAGGAAAGTCCATTCAAAACAGTCCTGCCAGAATCCTCAAACGGACCCATAAACAAGAACATATCACTCCCATTCTCCATAACCTCCACTGGCTACCAATCCCCTTCAGAATTACTTATAAGGCCGGCCTCATCACCTTCAAGTGCCTCCATAATCACACCCTCGACTACCTCAAGAACCTCCTCACACCTCCACCCGTAGTCTCCGGCCCCACAGCACCAACCTCCTCCTCCCCCCAGAACTAAACTTCGGACCATGGGTGACTGGGCCTTCTCCTCTCCCACCCCCCGTATCTGGAACTCCCTCCCTGACCACCTCAGAGCTCCTCAGTCACTGGACTCCTTCAAAAAGGGGCTAAAAACATTCCAGTTTAGACAGGCTTTTTATGAGCCACCATGATGCTCTGTTTTATTCGCCTAGTCTTTTATTCCTGATACAGTATTTTTATTTTTTATTGGACTGTTTTCTCTCTGTAGCACTTTGATATTCTGCTGAATGAAAAGTGCTTTATAAATGCAATTTATTATTATTATTATTATTATTATTATTATTATTATTATTATTATTATTATTAAAGATTTTACAACCTGTTAAATATGAATGTTTCTCCTGAATACTTTACATAGATGTATAAGGTTTAAGATATTGCTTACTCTTCACAGGTACACTTGTGACTAGCTGTGATTCCTGTCATAATGAAGCCACCTGCCAGGAGTTACAACAGCGAGGCGATACCCTCACCAGCAGGGCCTTATCCTGTGTCTGTAAAGAAGGCTTTGTGGGTGATGGTGTCAGCTGTTATGATACAAAACTCTGTAGTGACTCGTCTTGCTGCAGCTCAGGCTATCACTGGTCACCAGAGAAAGGCTGTGTTGACACTGATGAGTGCTCTCTCCCCAAATCACCCTGTGTATCACCTCAGGTTTGCAGAAACACACCAGGCTCATTTGAATGTCTGGCACCTTCATCCAGCTCCAGATCAGGGAACTCTTCTCAATCTGTCCAGTTCTACTGTGGAGGCACTAGATGTCCCACAGGTTGGGACTGCATCACTCTTAATGGCACTAGCTACTGTGCTGATCCCTGTGAGCACTACACTGTGGTGGATGATGCCTGGCGTTCAGTAAATAATAATGTGACTGTACATTGTGACCAGCATGTTAACTGGCAAGGCTGGTATCGCATGTATTTAGGAGGCATCAGTGCAAGTATTCCAGAGAGGTGTATAGAAGCATACTCATGTGGAACACATGCTCCTATGTGGCTAGCGGAACCGCATCCTCACCAGTCAGAGAGTATTGTTACCCGCCATGTATGCAACACATGGAATTCCGATTGCTGCTATTTTAGCTCACACACAATCCATGTAAAGAAGTGCTATGGACAGTACTACGTCTACAAACTTGTTGCACCATCCGCCTGCCATCTTGCATACTGTGCAGGTATTGCATTATATTGCTTCATTCCAACAGTATTTGTCATGTGATCCATTTACCTCTTTAAAAGGAAAAAATATTTTATGACCAAATACAGATATCAGTAAGCATAAATACATGCATATGTTATTTTACTTTTATTTTATTTTTTACTGGAAACAGAGCTTCCAGGACAAGTTCCACCACCCACCCCTACACCACCCACTGCAGTGGAGGGGGATGTCCGTCTGGTCAATGGAATTAATGGTTCCTGCTCTGGCAGAGTGGAGATCTTCCACAGTGGACAGTGGGGGACGGTGTGTGACGATGGCTGGAATATGGCTAATGGTCAGGTGGTGTGTAGACAGCTGGGCTGTGGCAGGGTGCTGTCAGCTCCATCAGTTGCACATTTTGGACAGGGCACCGGGCCTATTTGGTTAGATGATGTCGTGTGCTCAGGCAGCGAGTCAGAACTCACACAGTGTCGACACAGAGGGTTTGGGAGTCACGACTGCAGCCACCGAGAAGATGCTGGTGTCGTTTGTGAAGGTAAACACAAATTCATGCAGATATGTGCCAACAAAGTCTTGATTTTTTACATGCACTAAAAAATGTAAAATACATGCTTTAACTTGTTTAACATAACATTTTTTCCATTGACTTGTCATGACATCAGTCTTTCATGTGTATCTTCCATTAACAATCCCTGTGGTGCATGTTTTTCTGTTAGCTTATTCACCAGTGAGGCTGGTCAACTCTGACAACCGCTGCTCTGGCAGAGTGGAGCTCTACCATCAAAGACAGTGGGGGACAGTGTGTGATGATGGCTGGGACCTAAATGATGCTAATGTGGTGTGCAGACAGCTGGGCTGTGGTCGGGCTCGTTCAGCACTTTCAAATGCAGCTTTTGGACAGGGCACTGGACCCATCTGGTTGGACGAAGTTGGCTGTAGTGGAAATGAACCATCAATAGCATACTGCAGACATCGAGGATTTGGAGTCCACGACTGTGGTCATGTTGAAGATGCTGGTGTTGTCTGTGACTGTAAGTTGTAACAAATTATAATAAGTTTGAAGTAGGGATGCACCGATACCAATACCAGTACTGGTATCGGGTCCAATACTCAGTGTGTGTACTTGTACTCGTACTCGTACTCCAATACAACCACACCGATACCATTTACGGTAGTGTGAGATTCGCAGCTAAGTGCAGCAGGTATGTGACAGAGGAGTAATGTCAGCAGTGTGAAAATTTTTCAAAATAAATGACAGTGACAAAAGTAACGCTGAGCGTTCTGTCCGTCCTCTGCGTACATTCCATACGTTTTCCAGGTGCTCTCGGATGCGTACCCAGACAGAGAATACCACTGGGAACCGTGAAGGTAGAGGATCTGTTCAAAGAGTGACTGTGTGAGTTAGTAAAAAACTACTGACATATTTATGACAACTACCTTCATCAGTGTCAATATAAACATTAGTATCCACAATAGTGTTACTTCTGTCATCTCCATGTTTATTATTACTGACTATCTTCTTCTCAAAAAACTTCACTTTTCTCCTGGTATTTGTCCACTGTGGTTAATTAAGAGCGGCGCCCCCTGGTGGATTTATTGAGAAACGCTCATTCCAACACATTAAATGTCAGTATCAGTACTTTGTTCCAGTCAGACTAATAACAACAACAGTAAAGCACATTTACAAAAGCAGCTAAGAACTGTAATAGTATTATTAAGTATTCATATCGGTACTCGTATCGGCAAGTTCTCAAATGTAAGTACTTGTATTTGTACTCGGTCTGGAAAAAAGTGGTATCAGTGCATCCCTAGTTTGAAGTAGTCATTTATTTCATATTTAACTACAGAAATAAATTTAATGATGAATCCCAGCTTTGACCATATACCACAGAAAGAGTTGAACAGAATCAAATCTATCAGTCATGAATGTAATAATAATACATTTAGTTTGAATTAAAATGAGAATACTACACTGCTCCTCATTAGTGCTGGTAACAAAGCAGGGTGTAGTTTTTCAGCAGTCCAAGAAGTACTGGATCCTTTACTTTAATGAACTACTATTACACAGTCTGGTGGATCTGACTGTTATTATTATTGTTGTGATCTGCACTGCTTGGGGAAAAAAGTCCGACACTGTAATATTTCATTGGACCTCACTTTGCTTTTATTTTGCCACATTTTCACTATGGCATAATAATGTTATGCAATATCATAACATTCATTTCTGTTCATAGCTGCAATGATATTTGGCCAGGCTCTAGTTTTGATGATGGGAGAGTTAAATGACTGCATAAAGTCTTCACCATCGCATCACAAAGACAAAGTTTAGGTCTGAAGTCCGTAGTGGCCAGTCCATGTGAGAAAATGATTTCTCATGGTCCCTGAACTACTTTTTCACAAGCCGGATGAACTCAGTGACTGTTGTCCAAACTTTATGCTTTCTAGTAAACTGATGGTTGTTTAAGAAATGACAAGCTACTCACTGCATCACTTAAGGTGTAAAGAACTTTAAGGTGTAAAGAACTCCAAAGGAAGGATCTTAACTATTTGCTTGAAAGAAATCCAGGTGATTACTTTCTTTGGCCTAGATGTGGGTGGTATTTTTATATTGTGAAAATTAGATTTGTCCTGTGGATTCACATATCAATTTCTTTCAGATCATCCACAAATTAACAGCACAGTTGCACCAACCCCCTCAGATCCACCCCAACAAACCACAACACTAGTGACACCAACCCCCTCAGATCCACTAACACAAACCACAACACCAGTGGCCAACAGCACTGCAGTGGAGGGGGATGTCCGTCTGGTCAATGGAGGGAACGGTTCCTGCTCTGGCAGAGTGGAGATCTTCCACAGTGGACAGTGGGGGACGGTGTGTGACGATGGCTGGAATATGGCTAATGGTCAGGTGGTGTGTAGACAGCTGGGCTGTGGCAGGGTGCTGTCAGCTCCATCAGTTGCACATTTTGGACAGGGCACCGGGCCTATTTGGTTAGATGATGTCGTGTGCTCAGGCAGCGAGTCAGAACTCACACAGTGTCGACACAGAGGGTTTGGGAGTCACAACTGCAACCACGGAGAAGATGCTGGTGTCGTTTGTGAAGGTAAACACAAATTCATGCAGATATGTGCCAACAAAGTCTTGATTTTTTACATGCACCAAAAAATGTAAAATACATGCTTTAGCTTGTTTAACATAACATTTTTTCCATTGACTTGTCAAAACATCAATCTTTCATGTGTATCTTCCATTAACAATCCCTCTGATGCATGTTTTTCTGTTAGCTTATTCACCAGTGAGACTGGTCAACTCTGACAACCGCTGCTCTGGCAGAGTGGAGATCTACCATCAAAGACAGTGGGGGACAGTGTGTGATGATGGCTGGGGTCTAAATGATGCTAATGTGGTGTGCAGACAGCTGGGCTGTGGTCGGGCTCGTTCAGCACTTTCAAATGCAGCTTTTGGACAGGGCACTGGACCCATCTGGTTGGACGATGTTACCTGTAGTGGAAATGAATCATCAGTAACAGACTGCAGACATCCAGGATTTGGAGTCCACAATTGCGGTCATAATGAAGATGCTGGTGTTGTCTGTGATTGTAAGTCATAGCTAGTTAAAATATGTTTAAAGTAGTCATTTATGTCCTATTTAACTACAGAAATCAATTTAATGATGAATCCCAGCTTTGACCATATACTACAGAAAGAGTTGAACAAAATCAAATCTATCAGTCATGAATGTAATAATAATACATTTAGTTTGAATTAAGATGAGAATACTACACTGCTCCTCATTAGTGCTGGTAACAAAGCAGGGTGTAGTTTTTCAGCAGTCCAAGAAGTACTGGATCCTTTACTTTAATGAACTACTATTACACAGTCTGGTGGATCTGACTGTTATTATTATTGTTGTGATCTGCACTGCTTGGGTAAAAAAAGTTCCACACTCTAATATTTCACTGGACCTCACTTTGCTTTTATTATACCATATATTCACTATGGCATAATAATGTTATGCAATATCATAACATTCATTTCTGTCCATAGCTGTAATAATACTTGGCCAGGCTGTAGTATTGATGATGGGAGAGTTAAATGACTGCATAAAGTTTTCACCATCACAGCACACAGACAAAGTTTAGGTCTGACGTCCGTAGTGGCCAGTCCATGTGAGAAAATGATTTCTCATGGTCCCTGAACTACTTTTTCACAAGCCAGATGAACTCAGTGATTGTTGTCTAAACTTGTGCTCACTAGTAAACTGATGGTTGTTGAAGAAATGACAAGCTACTCACTGCATCACTTAAGGTGTAAAGAACTTAGAATTGATGCATTAATCCCTGTAGAAAATATCCAAAGGAAGGATCTTAACTATTTGGTTGAAAGAAATCCAGGTGATTACTTTCTTTGGCCTAGATGTGGGTGGTATTTTTATATTGTGATAAATACATTTGTCCTGTGGATTCACATATCATTTTCTTTCAGATCATCCACAAATTAACAGCACAGTTGCACCAACCACCCCTGATCCACCAACACAAGCCACAACACCAGTGGCCAACAGCACTGCAGTGGAGGGGGATGTCCGTCTGGTCAATGGAGGGAACGGTTCCTGCTCTGGCAGAGTGGAGATCTTCCACAGTGGACGATGGGGGACAGTTTGTGACGATGGCTGGAATATGGCTAATGGTCAGGTGGTGTGTAGACAGCTGGGCTGTGGCAGGGTGCTGTCAGCTCCATCAGTTGCACATTTTGGACAGGGCACCGGGCCTATTTGGTTAGATGATGTCGTGTGCTCAGGCAGCGAGTCAGAACTCACACAGTGTCGACACAGAGGGTTTGGGAGTCACAACTGCAACCACGGAGAAGATGCTGGTGTCGTTTGTGAAGGTAAACACAAATTTATGCACATATGTGCCAACAAAGTCTTGATTTTTTACATGCACCAAAAAATGTGAAATACATGTGTTAACTTGTTTAACATTAGATTTTTTCCACTGACTTGTCATAACATCAGCCTTTCATGTGTATCTTCCATTAACAATCCCTGTGGTGCATGTTTTCCTGTTAGCTTATTCACCAGTGAGGCTGGTCAACTCTGACAACCGCTGCTCTGGCAGAGTGGAGCTCTACCATCAAAGACAGTGGGGGACAGTGTGTGATGATGGCTGGGACCTAAATGATGCTAATGTGGTGTGCAGACAGCTGGGCTGTGGTCGGGCTCGTTCAGCACTTTCAAATGCAGCTTTTGGACAGGGCACTGGACCCATCTGGTTGGACGATGTTGCCTGTCGTGGAAATGAACCATCAGTAACAGACTGCAGACATCCAGGATTTGGAGTCCACAACTGTGGTCATGTTGAAGATGCTGGCGTTGTTTGTGAACGTGAGTATATTTGTAGATCTTAACACAAAGTTGTGATTAATTTACTATGGAGGGGTGAAATGTTTTCTTTTCCCTTCTCTCTTTTATGTCTTTCAATAGCCCAGACCTCTCCAATCCAGATTTTCGACATAAATTGTGCTGATGATCACCTCCAAGTAGGTCTGAATTTGCTTAGCGTGACAGTGAATGGTTTTAACCCTCTTTCTGGACACCTGGTGGACCGCAACTGCACTTGGACCAGAAAACAAAGTAACATTGTGTGGTATGAAACGGCGGCCCGAAGTGGACACTGTGGAACTTCACAGATGGTAAAGAATTAACTGTTTTTTCTTTACTGTTTCATTTATTGTGTTGTGTTTGTCCTGTACTGCCCTACATTGTGTGTACATTTGTTTTTTAAAAACTCCAAGTGTTGCTCTGACTCACCTCAGAAAGAGAATTTCTCACTCAAAAATACAGTGATGAAAGCAATACATAAAGGATAAAACTACAGATTAAGTAAACACATTGATCATCATCTTTTTTCCAGACCAACAGCACACACGTCATCTATTCCAACAGCCTATTTGTCTACCCTCAAAACAATGCATCCTTCAGCATCCCTGTGAGTCTTCCCTTCTCCTGTGCTTATTCCCTGGATGTAGACACCAGTCTGCGGGGAGCTGTCAGGCCGTTAGAGTAAGTTATCTACAACACATCATACTATGATACTATAATGCAAACTTACATATAGTGTTTCAGTGCAGTTCATAGAAGTCCACAACAGACCTTTGATGAGATTAATCATAATCGACATATTTGCCTGTTTTCAAGTAGATCTTAAGGCAGCATTTGTGACTAAAATACATTCAAGCTTAAATATCTTAAAAAGCTGGCACTAATAACTTTCTCTCCTTGATGTCCAATTAAAACGTCCTGTTACTGCCATTTCTCAAGTGTTTGTATTTATTGAAAAAAAAAAAAAAAAAGATCCAGAGTTAACTGATGTTTTGAGTGACAGGACAAATCACTGTGTGGACTGTGTATGTAGGTCAGATTAGGTGGTTTAATTTCTTTTGTGAGTTTTTTTTTTTAAATATCTTTCAGATTGGATTTTTTTCCCAATCTAAACAATATATTAACTAGAAGCACTCGGAGAGCGCAGCCCTCCGCCAAGGCTGATCAGTGCCCCCCCCCCCCCCCCCCCCCCCCCCCCCCCCCCCCCCCGATCACCACCAAAATTTAATCATTTCTTCCTTATCCCATTTCCAACAAACCCTGAAAATTTCATCCAAATCTGTCCATAACTTTTTGAGTTATGTTGCACACTAACGGACAGACAAACAAACAAACAAACAAACAAACAAACAAACAAACAAACAAACAAACCCTGGCAAAAACATAACCTCCTTGGCGGAGGTAATAAATCCCTATTATCTGCTCCAGATAATGTACATACTTATATTTCATTTGCTTTGTGTATAAACTGAACTGACTAATTGTTTGATTGAAAAGTGTCCATAATATAAGAATATAAGAACAGTAATCACAAAAACTGGAAACCAGAATTGGCTTATTAATACAAATATATGTTTTCTTGACAGGCTCTCAGGTGGAATTTCAGGTGTGGGTAGCGAACCCGTAGCCTTCCTGACTCTGTACCGTGACCCTGACTATATTAACGCTTACCCATCTGGCCTGACCAGCCTGCCGGTGGGTTCACCAATGTATGTGAAGGTCACTGTGACGAGGAGAGATCCAATGTTTGTGGCTGTTCTGGAGGACTGCTACAGCACTTACACACCAAACCTAAATGACCCATTTCGATACTATATGATCCAGAACAAGTATGTGTCCGTCTAGTGCTTCAGCACATGGTTTGTAATCTAAAAGGGAAAAGTTTCAGTGTAAAATAACTCGTTTCATCCTCTGTGCTGTAGGTGTCCCACTGACCCCCAACAGGTGGTGTTGACTGAGAGTGGCTTATCCCTCCAGGCTCGTTTCTCTGCGCTGCTCTTCCTGCCAGAGGGTGAATACAGGCCTGTTTACCTTCACTGCCACCTCAGTCTGTGTAACCCCAGAATTTCCCGTTGTGTTCCAGTGAGTCACTCATTTCACATTTACCACAACACCCTCAGCCCATAGTTAATACTAGTTAAAACACTGAGTTTTAAAATGTTTGTTCCACTTTGCAGTTTTGCAGAGGGAGGAATGCTCGCTCTGTTGCCAACTCCATCCCAATACAACCTCTGACCATTGGACCGATCACCTGTGAGTAGAATCACAATCTGATTTTAAGCTAACATTGATTACAGTGAAGTCATTTTTTTTCTTTTTTCCTCAATTTTCAGGGAGAAAGTCACTGGACTAAGTTTTTTCTTCAGAATCAGTTTTTAAAAAAATGTATTTTAAGGTTAGTTTTTTTCAACCAATAATTAATAACAATAATTCAGCTGGTATATTTGATAATTCATAAACATAAAGTAATCCATCCTGTACTCTACATGAAAAGAGGAACTCCTAATCATACAATAAGTTGTATATAACTCTTCCAACTGTTGCTTTGCAAAAACTAATAAACAAATAATAATAATAAATAATTCATGCACATTTGTTACAATAAAAGTGAAGGCGACAGAACATCCCTGCTTCCTGTGTTTATTTAATCAAAATATCACAATATGACAACTGAAAACAAATATTTAGAGCTAAATCTTGACATCCATGTGTTGTCCACAGTCTGCATGTGGGCTACACTTTCACACTCATATTCACTCTGTCACACAATATAAAGGTAACTTTAACTGTATACAGTGTATGACAGAATAGGGAAATCATCTTGAGACTAGGCTTCAACTGTCATGTACAAATTTCACAGTATTGAAGTAGAGCACACATAAAACTTAACTGAAGTCTATATAAATATTTACACATTAAGTTTAGCAGATATTTTATACTGGATGCCCTTTCTGGTGCAAGCATCTCCATTTATTTGGGCATGTGACTGGCAGTAGAGACCAGAACTAGAACTACAACTAGACCTAAAACTGGAACCAGTGGCTGGATTAAGACTACATTATACATATGACTGTACATAAAGGAAGAAACAAAAACAAATTAAGGAAGTGTTAATTCTGTTATAAACTCATCAATAGAAAGTGACAGCGTTATCACCTACCATCAAACAGAGAAAGGAGACAAGTTGCTATAGAAACATGGCATACAACACAGTGGTCTGCTCCCACTACTGATATAAACAGCTCATTCTTATTTAACACAACCATAGATTCCTATTTTAACACAATGAAACAGCAATAAATACATAATTATTAATATAATTTTCTATTTTTGCAGTTAGAGTTTCTTAAATTCCCTTGAATCTATCACACAGGGCCTTTAACGTACTTTTAGAGTACTCATAGAGTTATGGAAGCAGTGTTTAGCCATCTGTCTTCTTAATACTTATTCCACCACTGTGTACTGCTACTACTTTGGGTTGCTCCCTTTAACTGTCACCACAGCAAATCGTCTACTACCATCTGACCCTGTCTCCTGTATCTTCTACCTGCATATCCTCCTTCACCACATCCATAAATCTCCTCTTTGGTCTTCCTCTTTGCCTCCTGCCTGGTAACTCCATCTTCATCATCCTTCTACCAATATATTCATCATCCCTCCTCTGCACATGTTCGAACCATCTCAGTCTGGAGTCTCTCACTTTGTCCCAAATCGTCCAACCTAAGCTGTCCCTCTGATGAGCTTGTTCCTAATCCAGTCCATCCTCATCACTGCCAAAGAAAACATCAATATCTTCAGCTCTCCCACCTCCATCTCTGCCTCCTGTCTTTTCATCAGTGCAGCCGTCTCTAAACTGTTCAACATAACATGTCTTAGTACCACCCTGTACACCAGCAGTTCTCAACGGGGGGCCACTGGCCATTAGGGGGCCTCAGAGAGCTAATAGGGGGCCCTGAGATGGCTGTGGATGTTTCAAAAAAAAAAAAAAAAAAAAACCAGAAAAATACTCTAATAACAAAATAGTGAAAGAAACCAAATCTAACTGAACAAATAGTCCACGGGTACAAGGTCTTTATCGTTAACGAAAACTAACGAAATGACGAAAACTAGAACTGTAAAAACATTTTCATTAACTCAAATAAATAAAAAACTATAATTAAAATAAAAAATGATAACTAACTGAAACTGTATTGTGTGCTTACAAAACTAACTAAAACGGATCAAAATTAGGGATAAAATTCCCTTCGTTTTCGTCGTTGTCAATGTTCGATTGATATGAAATCGATTTATTTCACTTGAGCAACTTTAGCTAGTTTGACACTTCACGATCTGTCACTTGTGATCACTTGTGGTTTAGAGTCATCTTCTGGTCCCCACTCTACCTGGAAACATGGAGACTAAAGTTGGGAGAAAGCAGCAGAGCCTTGTATGGGATTTATCTGAATTTGACGGCAAGGAAGAGAAAAGATACGACGAAACTAAAACTAATACTAGAACTAAACTAAAACTAAGCATTTAGAAGGGAATGAAAACTAATAAAAACTAGCAAACCTGCTCTAAAAACTAATTAAAACTAACTGAATTAGAGAAAAAAAAAGTCAAAACTAAAACTAAACTATAGTGAAAAATCCAAAACTATTATAACCTTGCACGGGTAGTGTTTCATTTGTATAAAATAACCTTTTACTTGACACAGGGGGGCCTTGGAAGAAGAAAGGTTGAAAAAAAAACCAGTTGTAACATTTACTTTAAAGAAGTGATATTTTGCCTTTTTAAATGGAATTATGCATTTTAAAACATTTCCCTGTGATTGACATAAACTGTAAATGCTATGCTTGGGTCTGCCTTCTTCATTAATTCAACTCCACAGGTCCATCTTCAAGCCTATTTCTGAGTAATGACACCAGAAAGGTCATTTTGAGCGCTGGCCCTTTAAATGCAAATGAGCCACTTCACACCGCACCCCCTTCAGGTTGTTGGCTGTGCTTTCTGTCCTGTTTAGCCACTTGTGTTCATTAATACAACCAACAACTGAACATTTAGGTAATCAGCTCAAAGTTTGGACGTATTTTCAGTACAGACTACAACCGCTGCTGCTGACAAACAATTATGCCGTACTCTGAGAAATGTTCATTGGACGTCTTGACCTTATATGTGGAAATGTTGTGATGTAACTAGCTACAGATGTAACAAATTAAGCAGGAATTAGAACAAGTCGTAGAAATCCGCTCGATTTTTCCAAAATGAGTATAAAGATACAGTAGCTTTCCAACACATGGAGGGTTCAAATTCAAACTTTTTGAAGTGGGTTTAACAAAATAGGACCCCTTAAACTCTTGCAGAGGCTCTTCTGTCCCACATCACTTTTGATATTTTTCTCCATTCCAGGGGTGTCACACATACAGCCAGCAGACCAAAACAGGGCCTCCAAAGGGTTCGATCCAGCCCAAAGGATGAATTTGCAGTGCAAAAATTACACGAGTCAATTCTGTCAATGAGTCTTGGAAAGTTGCTTTGATAAAGTTAAATGCTATATTTCTCGGTTCCAGATGCCTGTTACTAAACGTTTTGTGCCTTTGTAGATCCACTGTAATCAGTAAGTCGTAATGCAATGTTGTCAAAATATTATTTATCCTTTCTGGTTGTTCTTGTTGGTTCAGGTTATTTACATGTTTTTGTGAAATATAGTTTGTAATTGTCAACCTTTTTCTATTTACATACAACAAGAGAAACAAATTAGTTTTCATTATTTATAAGTTATTATGCTATTATTTTACCACTTGAGATCGAATTGGGCTGTATATAGCCCTTGAACCAAACCAAGCTTGACATCCACGCTCTGCCAATTCCATCCAACCCAACCTCCCCATTGCTCTGAACCACTGATCCTTAACACTCAAAATCCTTCACCTCCTCTACCTCGACTCCTTGCATTCTCACATATTCCACCATTGTGTAAAATTATATTAGTCATGTGCAAAAGTGCTTTAATATATTCAATGCATATAAAATAAATATTAGGTTTATTCACCCTCCTCTTGAAGGTCACTGCTCTGATTCTGCTTTCCAGGAAACTCACTGTACAGGCAACTGACGGCAGGGGCGTGGTTTTGGTTGCAGTTTTTTTTTGATGAACAGGCCTATAAACTAATAGGAGGTGTCGTTTGTAGAATGAGGCGGGGCGTATAGAAGCCAACATTTCCCAGTTGGGTTGAGGGGTTAGAGCAGTTAGGGTTAATATCCGCTGAACAGTGGTCATAAAAAACAGACATAAACTTTTCTTTACCGACAGCCGCCGTCATGTCCAACAACAATGCCAGCAACAACCTGATCATCGCTCAGAGGGCCGTGAAGCAGCTCCGGTTAGAGGCCAGTACCCGGAGGATCAAGGTACGAACCCCCCAGCACTGACAGACAAACACGGAAGACTGAAGTTTGTTAAGCGACTGTTGAATGGCGGAGAGAAAAAAAAAATAAAAAAATAACCGACTTGACTCTTACATTGCATCATACATTCACATAATGGTCTCTAAATGTACATTCACCTTATGTTTGTGACAGAATACACACAGCTGACAACTAAGTTACCAACTTTCTTCCGTGTTTTGACGCCTGTCATTTGTTAAAAGCTAACCTGACTGTCTGTTTTGGAAAATAGTTAGCTTCCCCCGTGGAGGAAATAATTGAGGAAAATGATTAGTTTTTTGTTTTTTTTTATCCTAAGTGGGGTCTGTTATCTAAAGAAAACAGGTAAACAGTATCTCTAAAGCGTTGCATAGCAGACACACCCATGTTTAACGCTATTACTTGCAAATGAGATGTCAAAAGTTCGTTAGCTTAATATGCACGTAAATGAGTCAACACAGCGTAAGTCTGACAGCTGGCAGCCACATTGTGTTGAAATTTAGACATTCTGGCTATTTTTTTTTTTTTTCTTTCACTTTGGTTTTGTTTGTTATTTATGTTTCCATGGAACTGAATACTTCTAGTTGAGTTTTTGTTTAGTTTAGTTGTAGTACTCGGTTTACTTTTTCAGGTAAAATCACTATGTGGAAAGAAAATCAAAGGCAGGATGAAAGAATGCATGGCTTAAAATATGATGAACAACAAAATATGTCTGATGTTTAAGCTCTGCTCATAAACCTATTTCCACTATGCACTCAAATGTAATTTTGCACCTTCATTGTAATGACATCACAGTTCACTTTGCACCTCACAGTTTAATTATCAAGGTTTTGTTTGTTGTTTGTTTGTTTGTTGTTTTACCCAGGTCTGTTTTATTCTTCTAATTTATTATGCGTAGTGTTTTTGCTCTTGTGTCTCATTTTTATTGTGGGATCTATCTCTCTATCTATCTATCTATGTAAAATAAAAAAAAAAACAATATGCCTATATACATATTGCTCTATTCTTATTTCTGACATTGGTTTTGTATTCATATTGTTTGCACTGACTGGAGTAGCACTTTCATTGCAATGTCCTTGCACACACAATGACATAAAGCCAATTCTGATTCTGATATAAACTCTGTGTACATAAGACACAGGATCAATTCACAATGTGTCATTTACTTGCAGTATAGTAGATATTATTGTCTGCTGATTCCCTCTCACACCCATATTATAATATATATTGAAGTACGTGCATCATCTTACCCAACAAAATTGGATTTATCCACTGCTGGTTCACACCTCAGTTGTAACTATAAAACCCCTTGTGTTAATGTTGTTTGTCTGGTTCTGTAGGTGTCTCAGGCTGCCGCTGAGCTGAGAAACTTCTGTCTGCAAAATGCCTCCAAGGATCCTCTCCTGATGGGGGTCCCCTCCAGTGATAATCCCTTCAGACCCCCCAAGTCCTGCTCCCTCTTTTAAAGTAAGCCCGTCTTTTTCTCTTAATCACTTCAGCAGGGGACTTAAGCTGCTCAGTTAATTACACTAGGGAAGACATTAATTACACCTTCAGTCAGTTTACTATGAGTTCAATTTATTTAATCAAACAGCTCCACAGATGTATTACAGATAATTGTATTGTATGAATTTGGTCTTCAATCGGAGATAAACCAGAAGAAGCTCAAGCATTTAAATGTTGATGGACTAATTATAGAGTGCATATTAAGAAGTAAAGCCACAATCCCATGGTCACAGGAGCTGCAAATTTGCAGTAATTTGGAGCCAGAGTCTGTGCAGTAGACCCTGGGATGTAATGTCTTCCCACTGGTTGACTGAAGTCCATCCACACATCAGAGAAATTCTGGACAGTGATTGGTCATTGTGACTATTATTCCTTAACTTTGCATAAAAACAAATTTATCAGAAAAATGAGTTTAAGACAAATCTGCACTAAAAATCTACATAAATAGACAAGAATCACTAGATTCACCTTCAGGAAAAATTCAGGAGATACTTAGATTGAGTTTCAAGTTTAGATTTATGACTGAATCTGCCAGTTGTCTAATAAATGGATTGAAAACCGTGTGACACTGAAACAGGAAATCACTCTCCAGTGAGCCTCTTGTTGTAGGGTCTTTGACATTATATTCCTGGGTCTACCCTACATAGTCTCTATATAGTGCAGTATGCTGGCAACAAAACCAAGTGAAGTTAAGTGTGGATATGATCAGTGTGAAAGCAGCATTGGTGTATGATAAAGGTAATTGACCAGTAATAACTTAATCGAGCAATGCAGGGTAATTGCATATAAAATGAGGTTTCTCACCCATACGAAGAGATGAAACTCTCATTAAACTCATCAGCAAATCAGTCAGAACATGAACATGGATCATTAGGTCTGTAGCCTTCAATAAATGTATTGACTTAAATGTCTTTTTAATTTTCATTCTTTTCTTTGTAGAGCAAAGAGGAACATGGAGGATTTCAGACTTTTTCTATTGAAGGCTTTCTTCACTTTAACTTGATGCCGCTGTAGATCTACCAGCAGCTCCTCCTGGGATGACGGGGAAATTGGTCCAGTTGTTTGCCAAGAAACTATTGGTATCATTGATCCCATCTGTTACACTCAGACATGGCCAAACTACATGTTAAACTGTTATTGACACTAACTTGAGTAATTATTAAGCCGTTGTTGGTTTAAAAATGTCTGGTCACCCTTTGTTGACTTCATGCCTCTGCTCAGTGAAATTCACTTTATGAGATGGGATACAGAAAGTGCAACTTCCTTTTTTACTTTGTGGCAAGAGATTCAACAATCAAACATTATTTAAAATGGGTGCTGCTCAAGAATATATGAGATACATAAATAAGTAAGTAAATAAATAAATATATATACACACACTATTTCATATTGTGTGACTTTACAAAGCACTACAAGCATGAAATTAGGTAAAATTAGGTAAAAGTGTTTGTGGCCAACTGATGTAATAATAGTTTTTACAGCTGAAGGTGTTTTAGTTTTACATATTTGTGGCAGTGAATATGGTATTACTACTATTCTGAGATGCAGCAACATGGTACAGACTTTAAACCTATCACATGTAAGACAAATGATTGTCATTTCTTCTTTCAGCCCATCCATTTTTGTGTATATATTAATGTCCTGGTTGCTTTTATCAGCCTCTTTGTTATTGTTTGTCACATCAGATACACAAAGGCTATGTTCATGTTTGTGAACTTATAATTATATGTCATAAACCTGGCTGCAGTCACTTGTAATTCAGTTATTTTACACACTGGAATCATCCAATCAACCAAACCATGTCTTTAACTTTGCTACTGTGCACAACCTTTTAGAAATTAAACAGTCCTTTCAACACTGATGAACTGTGTGAGATTCATTTCATGGTTAGATTGGTGACAGATGTTGAAACCTGTGAGACAATTCTGTTCTGGCTGTAGAGTCTTCACCGATGTTTCACCTCCCTAATCTCAGAACATTTCAGGATGATGAAGCAGGTCGAGAACCAGGGCCAGTTGTAGCCTGTCATATTAGGGTGTCCTGGTTGAAATAACAGTTGGGCAACTTGGTTGGTAAGTACAGATGATAGCGAAGCTGAACAGTGGCCTGAAGGCTGACAATTTGAATTGCAGTCCTGATGGCACTGACAAGAGGTGGTCTGGGGGTTTATTTGAGTGTAAGAATCCCTTTATTGATCCCCAAAGAGAAATTCACTTGTTGGGCAGCTCATCTGTATTCATTTACTCTTTAATATTAAATAAAAATGATTTTAAAAGTCATTCATGTATGTTTCTTTCATTGGAAGAGGTTGAAAAATAAAAACTAAACACTAATAAAATAATTATGGTCTGGTCAGAATTTGTGCAAAAAGAAGGCAGTCAGCTCTTGTTCAAACTCAGACTGGAAAGTGGCACAAGAGAACAACTGCACAAACAACTGAAACAGGGCCAAAAGTAAAAATAACTAACTATTTTTTCATATTTCATAAACCATAAAAGTCTTATTCAAATTCAGTCTGAAAAGTGACAAATGACAAAGAAAACAACAAATCTTTCTTTTTCCATCTAAAACCCTGAACTTTAGACTCAAATTTCAGTAGAACTATACATATAAGCCAACAGGACAAACTTATTATAATAATTAATATATTTAATGACAGAGATCATTTGCCTCTCATTCAGTTTTGTCCCTTTGTTGGGCAATAATTGAGAGGCCGTGTGTGTGTTGTTTTACTGGCGTCATGTTGCCCAATGTTGCCTTAAATATTTCACAATATTGTTCCTTCCTTCTTTCATAACAATAGAAGAAACAAACATTTCTTTCTTATTTCTTTCTTCATCCTTCCTTCCATCCCTCCTTCCTTCCACCATTTTTCCTTTTTTTTTTTTTTTTTATTTATTTTTATTCCTTCTTTCTTTAAACTACCAGAAAAACAAAAATAAATTGTACATCTTCATCCTGTCTGTAAAATTTACTGGCCCTTAATTTTTTAAAAATATGTAGCCTATACATGGCACAGATTTCTTTATTATTTTATTTTATTTTATTTATTTTGAAAATGAGTAATTTTATGCTAAAATGTCATTGGCTGGATGTCTGAGTGTGGGTAAATAGTCATTGCTCCTCCTTCTTAGAGATCCTAGATATTTCCACTGAATTCCACTTTAAGGCCTTTTATAGATGATAATACAAACCACAAAGGTGTAGTGTTTGGTGGGAAGTAGTTTGACCCAAGTCCTCCTGGCTGTTGCTCTGTGTAATTAGCTGGAGTGTCATCACCTGGAAATAAATTGACCTGAATTTATCAGGAGAAGCTGCTCTTCTCAGGTAAGACATCAATCACAAAAAAATAAACCCTTTTCACAACAGAAAACCTACAGGTATCAGTGGTATGGTCAAAAAAACAAAAAAATAAAACATAATGGAACAGAGTCTATGTTAATGTTATTTGCAACCAACACATTTGAAGTGAAAAAGGTCTATTGACCCAGTGTTGCATATTGATCAATTTTATAGTATAGACATGCACCTGAGCAGCAAATTAAAGGAAAACCAACATCGTCATCACTTTGTAAGGTGAAGTGAAAGTTTAGCTGGAGATGTATCTTTGGGGAAGGTAGAGTGAGGAGTATGGAGTAAATGTCTCAAAAACTAGATGAAGATCATGCATCAGTCATATTTCCTTTTTTTAAAATAAATACAGTAATACACATAAAAGAAAAGAATGAAACGAAGTGACTTATGGTGTTGGTCCACCATGTGCCTCCAGAACAGCTTCAGCACTCCTCGATTCTAAATTAACTGACGGTAGTAAAGAGTACTGTCCATAATCTCACATAAGTGTTCAGTTAAGTTGTGATCTGGGGACTGTGTAGGAAACATTATATGATTCACAGCATTATCATCACACCGTTCAGTGAGTCTTTGTGTCCTATGGATTGGGTCCCTGTCACTATCAGGTTTTTCCATTTATTTATGGCCTGTCTGTCTCAGAATGTTGTGAGCTGTTATAATATGAAACCTTGATTTGCCTTTACAGTGTCCAGATGGCTTCCAGATATGTCCAGAGGGAGGTTAGAGGACATCAAGATGCCTCAGGTAGCTGTGTTCACTTTTACTTGACCTCTTTTTACCCTCCTATCTACACGGTGTCCCATAAGTCTCCATACATAGGAGACATAATTCATATGATTCGAACATGTGTTTCTTTATATTTCTTCTTTATAGTTCTTCAGCAGTGGAGGACACGCATTGAAATGTGTTCCAGACAAAATGGCAGTCATATAGAGCATATTATATAAATAAAAATGGTTTATGCCGAGAAACGTTTATTTTTCCTATGTATGGAGACTTATGGGACACCCTGTAGTTAAATGATTGCTTCCTCACAGCTCCTCTGGTTTACTGACTACTTTACTACTTCTACTACTACAGCTTCGGTAACTTTTCAGATTACAGTTTGTCCCCACCTTCCTGTCCAGTGAAAACCTTGAATCTCCAGATTGTGAATGTTTGTGATAAACTGAGGGATTGGGTGAAACTTTATTAGACTGCACTTTCTTAAACTGAATGAACTGTTGGATCAGCTGGAAAATGAATTGTCACAAATTTGAGAACAGGCCTGTGTTTCTGAGCTCAAGGAAAATGTACTTACTTAGAGATACATATACAGCAACACTACATTAAATACAACAGTATGTAAAGTAGTTAAACTGAGTTCAACCTATAACGTCAACAAATCTAACATACTCATCAATGCAACAGTAAACAGTCTGAATACTTGTACCTCTGCTGAGCACAGACACCCATCTCCTCAGAGACCCCAGCTTCATCACCCTGAGTGCACTCTCGCACAGCGCCTCCTGGTGGACGGACAGGGAGGAGCAAAGAGACCATGGAGACTCACTCAGGGTGGGTAGAAAAGGGTGAATGATAGACATAATAGACTGATGCTTGTATTTATAGAGGAAAAACTAAACTCTTATTTTTTAGGAGCAACTAAAAGAGATGGATGAGCATGTCGCCAGGCTTCAGGACATGTTGAAATGTGAGCGAACAAAGGTAAGTCATATTTTAAAGATGCCACAGACTATTTAGCCACTAGTATGTTTTTGCGAAGTGCTGAAAAGCTGAAAGATGCTATGAAGGGACACAGGAGAACCCCAAGACACCTATGGAATCATGTGATTCATTAAAATTCACTCAGTCTATTTATCGAAGCTCACAAAGAACAATGGACTTTTGTCAAAATAGGGGAAATCTTCGGAAAATTACACATTTCAAATTTTTTATTCCAGTCTCTCTTAGGTTCAATCCCCTTTTCCATTTTTTTACTTAGTAAATATGAGATAAAGTGCATCTGTGCCAATTTTCCTGTATTTAATGTAGTTTAGTTGCACATCGCATACATTAAGAAAACAAAGTAAACACATTGTGCATGAGAGATTAGAAACCAACAATTATTCATGCAAATAAAAATCACACAAGCTAATCCAAACACAGGCATCAATATGACACAAGAAAACAAAACAAAACAATGCAGCTTATAGCATTGTATACTAAAAAGCTGAGACAAACAATACAAGGGAAATATGTGATGCTGTAAATGCTCGCTACTTTGAGTCTTTTTCAGATATTTTGTGAATTAGGATAATGAAGATGCTTATTGGGGTGGGGGCAAAGATGACCCTGGATTTTTCAGTGAATATTGATTAACAAAAGTCTGGAGGAACTGAAGGGGAAAGTCCTTAGAGTGTCTTGTGTAATAATTGTAAATGTCTGCAAATAAAGTATTTTACATTAAAATAATTAACCGGCAACAGTTATTTCTATAAATTTCACTTGCGTATCTTCACCTTTATGCTGTACATTAAAATCTTCATTGTGATGATTTTGCTCTTATAGCCCACTGACACCACTTTATACCACTCGAACATATTCCAATTATAAAAACACACACACGCATATACATACATAGACACACCCTTCAAAGCCACCAGACTCTACTGACAAAAAAAAAAAGTCAATTTTACTTCATAAAACTGTTCGTGGTTATGATCTGACTTTGATGTTTTGACATATTTGTTTGGATTTAAATTGAAGGAAATAAACAGATGAAGGAAGCTGTTCTGTGAGATAAAATTGCTGTTTTTTTTCAAAGGAATCTTATGGCTCTGAATATAGCAAAAAAAAAAAAAAAAAACAGCTTCACTGTAGAAAAAAATAAACATAATGTGCTGTGCACTTTTAATACCTCTCAGCCAGAATAGACAGACAGATGGACTGACAGAAAGATGACAAAATTATTACAATACCCCTCTGGTCAGAGTTGGCAGAGGGGTAAAAACCAAAACAGGCGATTGTACATTAGCATCAGAGGTTTTCAGATGCATGTTGAGCTATGAAGGTTTTTGTTTTTTTTTATTTGTTCACTTTTATGAATATTCACGCCAGCATTGATGTGTTTGATCACAGTGGAGTAATAATGCAGTTTACATCTTGGAAGCATGTTTTTGTGTGTTGGATATTAGCTTTACTATCCTTCTCTGTAGTGCTCTCGCTTGCAGATGCGATGTAACCAGCAGGAGGTGGAACTAAGGCGAAAAGAGCAGAACTGTAACAGGCTGAAGGAGAGACTATCCCAGTTCACTGACAGACACAGAGATAAAGGCCCCTGTGAGACTGATTTCACAGTTACGTTCACAATATTGGTTTCTATCGTCAATATTACAAACACTTAATACTCCTCTGTTTCCTGTGTAGCGATAGAGGTGTTGAACTTTCTCCCTGGGGTTTACGGCAAAAGACAACAGCCAGTCAAATCAGTCAGGTCCAAGGCAAAGTAGGTTGGCTGTTTTAGTCATTCACCTTCTGATGTTTGCCTTAAGTTGCATATTCTTTCTAAATTTGAGTTACTTCCTCTGTGTAGCAAACAAGAAGAAGCAGCACTACGGTTAATGCTGGAGCGCAGAGAGGCAGAGCTCAGAGAGGCAATGAAGCTGCGACACAGCCTCACCACTTTACTTCATGCACTCAGAGGCAACATGCAGCAAGTGAGGAAAGACAGAAGTCGACCTTCAAACAGTAATTTAACCCATCATGATGCTGACTCCACTGCAAAACGTGACTTTTTTTTTTGTTGAAGACCATGTCTGATGTAGATGACATTCAGGATGAGGCCCAAACTTTGGACAGAGAACTGGATGAAACTGAGGCTGCGCTCGGTGATCATGTGACTGGGGGCGTGGTTCAGAGTTGGAGAAAGGTGCAGAGAGACTGTGCCAAGTGCATTTTGAGGGTAAAAAATATCAGAAATTAACACTTTAATATAACTGTATTCTTGCCCTCACCTTATGTAACTAGAAGACCAGTAATTCAGTCTACTTCTTTTTCCACTATATTATCAAACCAAGAATTATTGTTGATGTTTTCCTACATTTCATGCAGCTGGCTAACTGACAAAGTTACAAGTTATTTTTTTATATGTAATTATTTATGTATTGCTTTTTATAATTTTCCATTGACATGCATTTCTTAGGTAGTTATAGTTTTTCATATTTACATTGTACATTCATTTGTATTTATAGGGTGGGGAAGCAAAATTTACAATATTTTGAGGCAGGGATTGAAAGACAGTGTATGACCAATTAGTTTATAGAAAGTCATGAGAATTTATTTGCCACAAGAGAATTTACATAATAGAAAATGTTTTTATTCTTTGTGTCCTCCTTCTTTCTCAATAACTGCCTTCACACGCTTCCTGAAACTTGCGCAAGTGTTCCTCAAATATTCGGGTGACAACTTCTCCCATTCTTCTTTAATAGTATCTTCCAGACTTTCTCGTAATAGTTTTGCTCATAGTCATTCTCTTCTTTACATTATAAACAGTCTTTATGGACACTCCAACTATTTTTGAAATCTCCTTTGGTGTGACGAGTGTATTCAGCAAATCACACACTCTTTGATGTTTGCTTTCCTGATTACTCATATGGGCAAAAGTTTCTGAAAAGGTATGGATAATAGTGTTAGGTATGATTATGACATCAATATACGTTTGGTTTCAAAACAATTGACGTAGTGCCTGCTGAGAAAAAACAACTAAATGTTCATTGTAAATTTTGCTTCCCCACCCTGTACACGTGTATTGAAGGCTCATTTTCACAAGTCTGTATCTCTAATGTATCCTTTTCTCAACCGTCAATGGGCAGAAAGGTTGAAATAAAATAGCAGAAAGACCATGAAGAAAACAAGCAAACAAACAACAACAAAAAAATACACATCTGGAACAATGAACATTTGGGAGTGACTGTGTGGTGATGAATGATCATTTACATAAAATAAAATCAGGCTTCTGGATTATCATAAATTGAACCAATTTTTCCCAATATGAAGCTAAAACTTCTAGTCTATGATGAACCAATGCAATTATTTTCTCCATTTTGTAAATGTCTGTTGTTATGTCCATCCATGCTGACAGAAAGGGCTTTTCTTGAGTTAACCATTTCCTAGTCACTTTTTTTTTGTTTTGTTTTTTTTCACTGGCGATCAGCAACACATTAATTAAATATGTCCTTCTTCCCCCATTCTTGTGGTATACACCCAAAATACAAAGATTTGATTTCAAAGGGTGAGACACGTTCAAAAATATTTTGTAGGGTGTTATGAATGGTTCTCCAAAATTGTTTAACAGCATCACAGTCCCACATTCTATGATAATGATTTGCATGGTGGTTTCCGCAATTCCTCCAACACACAAGAGGAGTTCCCTCGTGGTGTGATTTCTGACATGGTGTGATAAAGTACCTTATCAAAGTTTTCCATCCAAACTCTCTACAACTTTGTGATTTAGTACATTTCCATTGGAATCTCCAAATTTCTGTCCATTCATCTTCATATATGTTTATTCCTCCTTCCTTTTCCCATGCTGCTTTAACGTATAGAGTTGAATGGAACTTTAGATTCAACAGACCCTTATACAATGATGAAATAATTCTCTTATTAGCATTTCCACCCAGTGCTTTTTTAAATACTTCTTAGAAAATCTATATTAACACCTGTCACTTTTTTATTTTTGTGTCCACATAATGTTGTAATTGTAGATATCCATAACAATCTTCTCTTTCAAGTAGATAGTCCTTTTAAATTTCTCAAAACTAATTAGTGTTCCATCTTTAATCATCTTACATAGAGCTGTCATTCCTTTTCAGGTCCAGAACTTCAATCGTGAAAAAAATTTAGTCTGAAGGTAAAACACAGTTTAGGGTCAATTACTAAGGTCAGTTACCAAGCTTCATTAACTTCATCAAACTTCTGGTATCACTGATAGTGAATTCACCAAATCTCACCAGTATCAGTATTAACAGACAACTTCTATTTGTCTCAAATAGGTTTATTTTTATGTGTAAAAGTGCTTTCAATGAGGAAAAAGACAAATTAGCTGACATAAAAATTATATCATTCGTAATTTTCTTTTTGTTAAAAATGGGAAATTTGTAAAGAATACAAACCAGTATTGGTGGCAAGATGATGGCACACATTGTTGTCTGTATTAGTACTGGTGATTTTTCAGTGGTACCCATCCCTTCACCTCTCCAGTGTTAAACAAAGTTGAAAAATCCATCCTCCATCTCTGTTTATGGATCTGCTCCAAAATCTAAGGAGTTTGTGCTTATCTTTTTTATAATGAAACCCCATGCAGAAACATGTGATTATTCGCTTCATCAAGATGCAGGACTGAACATCATCAGCTATACACCTTAGTCAGAAGATTGCTTGATTATTATTATTTTTATTAATTTAATTTATTTGACATTATTTTTATGGGTTAATGGGGGAAAAATTCCCACATGTATAGAAATCTCACCCTTTACCTGTGCATAACCTCCTTGGGAGTGTTAAGTTTTCATTTTTGGACATTTTGCCTTTTGTCAGTGGTAGATTGAAGAGAGGGGAAGAAACTGTAGATAGAGGGAATGATGAGCTACAGTTGTCATCAAGAATGAGAATCGGACTGTGGATATTGTGGTTTGTGGTCAACATTTTTAATCATCTTTGAGCCATCACCATTACAATTTTCTGAACAGATTAGCTGTCCTTGTTTTTGAAGTGGGGTGTGTGCTCAGCTTTGTTTAACTTACCATGTGAATGTTGGATCCATCAAAATGAAGTCCATAGTTAAGGATGTGTGCTCTTTTCACTTTACTTAGGTCATGGTAGTGTCGGTACAGACCAGGATAAACTCTTGACTCAACTAGAAACTGAACTGAAGCAAAGTCAACAACTTGTCCAACTGCAACAGCACCTTCTGCAAGTATGATCCACTTCTATTCAATGCAAACATGCTTATATGAACAAATCCTTCCAAACTGCCTGTGGCTTCCATTTGTAGGATAGCCTTGGATCAGCTGTCCCCTGTGAACTGGCTGACTCCTATTTTTTGGAGGAGTGGGATCGTCTTCAGGCACGCTGGGCAGAGCTGGACAATCACAGGCGGACTTTTGAGAAAGAACGGCAGGCCTTCACTGACGCCGCTATCCGCCTGAGCCATGAGGTGAGAAGAAAATTAGGCAAAAAAAAAGAGCTGTGAAAAAATGTTTTCAGGCTACATGTCAATTAATGAGGCTGGGGGATAGACTTATTAATTTACAGGAATATCAACTGGAGAAACATACGATTCAGTTATTACTCATCACAATTAAATTTTCAGATATCCAAATTGAAAAAGCATTCAACATAACCCATGATGCAATTTTGAATATCCAGAATATATTGTCTAGTAGTGGTAAATATGCAGTATACTAACAGAAGATATGCAATTTTAGATATTTATCATCAGAAATATGGCCACAAATGTAATTCTGGACGTCTGACATTAAAATTGACTAGTAACAGACTGCAGACATATGAAATGTGAACTTTTCCTTGCGTAAAACCTTTATTGCAAATATCTGTAATATTTACTGTTAAAATCAGAATTGATGTTGTGGACATGTGTAACAAATACAATGTACATAAAATGGCAGCATTTGTCTGAAATGTTCATTTTGACTGACAATTATTTTGTTGATGTCTTAAAAGTTATGTGAGATTTATTCATCCAAGAGCAATACTATTATCAATATTTAAATTACAGATAGGAATGTGGTTTCTTTAACTGTTAAAATAACTTGTGCTTATCGTAAAACCTATTTTACCTTTACCTGTTTTTTTTTTTTTTTTTTTTTTTTGACTGTTTCGATTGTTATATACTGTATCATTTGTTCTACAGTTATGCTTTTATGATTGATGTGCAGCACTTGTTTCAGCAGTGCTTGCTCTTAAAGTGCTTTATAAATTAAGGTGGCATTGAGTTGAGTAGCATCACCTCAGTAATAAAAGGTTTGGTTTTGGTCTCTACCACGTTTTGTTTTTAAGCGCCAGGATTTTGAGCAGCAGAAGGCCTCTTTCATAAAGCATCAGTATCTGTGTGACTCCCCTCTGTTTGTTGAAGCAGCACAAACAGGAGACAACAGAACAGACGTCGCCGCTCTCAGTGAGTGTCAACTTTAAAGACATTCTGAAAGCGAGAAGCTGATGGTTTGATGGGGTGAAGTCTCTTTGCTTTTCACCATTTGTCTCTAGATTTCTCAGGTTTTGGCATGTCAGGCTGCCTCCCCATCTCTCCGTCGTCCACTGCCTCCGGAACCACCGTCGATTCAGGACTAAACCAGAGAAAAGTCACATTTCCAACTCCTAGCACTCCTGAGCTCTACTCTGCTCTCAATCTATCTTACAACTGCAGGTCAGTCGAGACTAAGGCCCAATCCCAATTCACTCCTTGGCCCTACACCTTACACCTACCCCTTGAAAACTGAGTTGCAAGGGGTAGGGGTTGAAATATTCCCTTATGAAATGAGACAACCCTTAGAGACCTGTTACATCAGCAGCAGTCATCGATGCTGCTATAAATGTATGCAACAGCTTGTTTCTGAAATAGTTCACCATGCCGTCAGCAGCTGTAACCGTCTCTGTTGCATTGGCTTTAGTCATCTTTTTGCGGCTATCAACTGCAAACCACAGAAATGCAATGCAGATAACACACTGAAACAACATTCAACGGTCATCAAATGATTAAGTTGTTTATGAAGAAAATGCGTACATTTGTGTGTTTCTTTCAAAAACTGCTGCACATTTTTGTTGTTTACCTCCATCTTGCCAATGATTCGAACAGAATTATGGGAGATTTCTCATACCCCTCCATTTGTATTGTGGTCCTGAAAAATCTCCATTTCGAGTGCCAAACAGCCCTCCCCCTTAGCCCTTCCCCTCTGAGTCATTGAGAATTGGGACGATCCTACCCCTTCACGTAAACACAAAACAAAGGGGTAGGGGTGAATTGGGATTTGGCCTTAATTTTGTGGTGGGTGTTTTTGAAAACAAACAAAATCCACAACATACGACTCCCTTTGTCTTGTTGAATTTCTTTGACACTGTTAGCAATAATTAACAGAGGTGTAAGAAAATAATGGCCCAAAAGCTGAAGTGTATGTACCTTTACTAATTTGTTAAATATTGAAATTAAAAGTTGTATAATGTTCTTCTCTTCACCTTCAGAGTCAATGAGGATGATCATATGTCGGAGACATGGGACAGTGGGACAGATCGGATTGTTCACACACCCCACACTCCACCACTGGACTTGTCCTTTTAATATAACTATGTTACTTGATCTTTGTCAGTAACGTCACATAATCTGGTTGTGTTTTTTTTTTTTTTTTTTTTTTTTTAACCCGATTCTTTACATTGTGAATAAATCTCATTTTACCCCATTACTGGATAAGAATGTAATTACTAAAGAACAAATTTGAGGTGTGTGTACTTAACTTGAGTATTTGGAACTTCATCCCTATATCATGTTGTACTTTTTAATCCACTACATTTGTCTGACAGTTTGTATTCCTGTTCAGTGGATATCCCCCATCTCCAAATGTGTTGATTTTGTAATAAACTCAAAGATGAGTTTCTTTACAGCTTGAGAGCAATCCGTTCCCTCTTAAAACGTTAAACTCTTTAAAACACGTTCATTTAAAGCAATTATGGGAAAGGTCATTAAAAGTAGACTTTTTAGTAATTCATACATTGAATGCAGCTGTAAAATGAATCTAAAAACATCACGTAAGTTGTTAAATGTTAAAAATAAAAACTTCAACTATTTTTTCCTGACAAATGGTGGATCCTGAAAATATTACATGAGGTGGTATGGGAAGACGGTGGGTGAGTGAATAGACCGATAGTCTTCCGATGAGAAATTCTTGTGGTAGAAATTTTGCCTGTTGGTTATTACCTCCACCAGGAGGTATTGTGATCACTTTGCTTCGTGTGTTTGTTAGCAACTTTACAGGAAAACTATTACAACCATCTTTACCAAATTTTACCCACAGATAGGTCTAGGCCCTGGGACGAACCCATTAAATTTTGGGCCAAGTAGGCCAAAGTTCAAGGTCACAAAATCTCAATTTTCCCATCTTTCATCATTGAGCAATTTTTGAAAATTCATAAAAAAAATTTCAAAACGACTCTGATTAGCCTCCAATTTGATACACCTGTAGATTATAACAATATCTTGTATTTTGCTCAAATTTGTCCACATCCACTGTGGAATGTGGACTCTGTGGACATTTCAATTTAACATTGAAAATCCCATTTACGACACATTTTTCATTATAACTCAACAAATATTGATTGGAATTTAATATAATTTAACATACACATGACTAATACTAAGCTTCAACTTTTTCTGCTGTATGGAACAACCTTGAAACTGTTTAATTTAAAAAGAAATAGTTGATCCACACATGCACACCGTTCGGGGTGCTTGTTATTTTACTGGCGCAGCCCAGATGAGCACATACTGGGCTGTACGTGGCCCTTGAACTAATATGAAACTGACACACCAAAATATTAGCCACCAAACTCTAACCCCGTCGGCCTACAGGTGATCATGCATAGGTGTGATATGTCTCAGATCTTTTCTTTGATTGGAGGAACTTGAGATCTCAATGCGTGCGGCGTGAGATCACGTGACTGGGTGCTTAGGCGTGCCTTCTATCAACACTTGTACTTAATTATCAATCAGGCCTGAAGAGCGAACAGGTTCCATAGCCCTAAACATCCTCACTGCAAAGACCACAAACTGCCCTTCCATCCAGGATCCAGACAGAAAATGAAAAACACTCACAGCAGTGCAGAGAATGAAAGGCAGGGTGTGGGAAGTTTTTCATCACCTGCCGAGCTTCATGGAATCAGACAGCAAAAGTTTCCAGCCATGGAAAGACTACATGGGACTGTCAGACACGATCAAAGAGATCCTGGGGACAAACGCCGCCAGTGAGTCATCACCTTCTGCGTCTCCTGCTCAGCGCTCAAACCGTCAGGATGTGCGCCAGGTTGTGCGCATTAACGCAGCGGCCCAAAGCGCAGACCTGGGGCTTGAACCAGATCCGCCCTGTGAAGTTCCACTTCCCACACCTTTTGCCCATCATCACCCACCTGACGATCTGCTGGACGCGTTACACTTGAACGCATACGAGTCGGTTTCGGTGGAATCGAAACCCACAATGAGACTGTCGGGTCAACGGAGGGCAAAAGACCGAAAGAGCGGCCGCGTCAAAGCAGCAGATGCACCGGTGTCCCCTCAGCCCCCCATGTTCTGCAGTTTCTGCAAACACAACGGGGAGTCCCAGCTGGTGTACGGATCACACTGGCTGAAGAACCAGGCCGGGGATGTTTTGTGTCCGTACCTGCAGCAGTATGTGTGTCCCCTGTGCGGGGCCACAGGAGCCAAAGCCCACACCAAGCGCTTCTGTCCCAAAGTGGACAGCGCCTACAGCTCCGTGTACACCAAGTCCAGACGCTGAGCTAGGACGCACCAAACGCACTGACTGAGGGCGCACTTCCTTTTTAGTTAATCTAATTGCATACTTTTGTTTTTTTCCACTTTTGCGTGTTTTTATGTTGTTTTTGTGTGTTGCTCGTGTATTTATCTGCATGCTTTGGCTTGTTTGCTGTGTTGCCTTCTGCAGTGCTAATTGGAGTCGTTCTGCAGCTGTTTTTTGTCTGCTTGGCCGGCTTTAACTATGTTTGAGTCTGTTTTGATGTTTATGCCAAGTATTTAACACCCGTCAAATATTTTGTTTGGGGGCAGAAGGGAAAAAAGTGTAAATTGCATTTGTTTTACATATTTTTAAACGTGGCCAATTGATGTCCAAATTCATATCTTCTGTACATGCACTGATGGAAGGATCAGAAATAACACTATCAACAAAGGAACAGTCATCACTTTTGGTGGTATGTAAGCATCATATGACCATGTGAGTATTAACACTTTTTAAGATATGAGTGACTTGTTCTTGTTGCACAACGTTTTAATTTGAAAATGTGAAGGTGCTTTTGTCACTTTGTGAAAAAAATATTTGTAAACATTTGAATGCTGTGAATATTGTGTGCTAAAAGATTTAAATGACTAAATCAGTCTGTGTCATTATTCATAGTCGGAAATGGTTTCAGTTCAAAAATCGAAGCAAATATGACGAGTTAATAGGATTTAGGGAGATAAAAATAAATAAGATAATACAAAGATTACAAAATCAAACACATGGCTTTATTAATGCAGAACGAGTGTAACTATTACATAACTAAACCATAAACTTTAACAGTTTGTGAATGTAAAGATATTAAACTTTTTTCTTAGGAAATATGTACTTGGAGTAAAAACACGGACATTCGTTCACTGACAGAGTGAATTCACTTCCCACAAACCACTGAGGTGACAATAAGAAAACTGCAGAACTAAAAGTAAACTTCAACATAAGGAGCTCCTTGAGTTTTTACTCTTGTAGCGCAGGTTCTCCAGCTCTCGGTGGGTGGCCATCAGAATCCGGCTGAAAGAAAGCAAAAACTGGAGATTTGTAATCTTAACATAGTTATAACTAGACTTACCTTTGGCAGTAGATTAGAAGATATACAGGCAGGTGGAGTGGGTAGAAACTGCAGAAGGTCCACTTAGGATGACGTTAAGTATTTTTGTGAATTCAGCACTGTGGTTTGATTAAAAACTTTAACCTGCCACCATACTCTGACCCTCATCTGACCTTACCAAAAGGGAGCCAGAAAGTCTAGACCTGAGAGAGCCCACTGAACACTCCAGCCAATCGGAGCACAGAGGCTAAAACTGACCAATGGTTTAGGAGGACAAGAGTTCAACAGTGAGGTAGAGAAGGCGGCCTTACACTTTGCGACTTTAGAGACGATTCCTCACTCGTGTGACTCTTTCTGGGATCGGGCCAGATGTGCCTCTAATCGTGTGTCGTGCTTCGTGCAGTGTACATGGGGTAAAGAGAAGCGATTAGCACGTCACGACCACCTCACGACCAGCAATCGTGTGTTCGCAAGGAAAACGGAGCTGTTTGAAATCCTGCTCGCTCCTCGTGAGTGTATCGTACTGTCAAAGCAGTGCCACGAACCGATGGGCCTCAAATTCTCACACTGCGCATGTGCAAATACAATAATAGCCAGCTACTGTAAGCTAATTCTAAGCTTACAGTAGCTGGCTATTGGCCTAGTGCAGTTTAGCTGTTGCAGCTTACCTCTAGTTCCACTGTAGGACTGACAGCCCATACTGTCCACGTCTGGACAACCAATGCCTGCACCAAACATGTCATCGTCTTTTCTTCTTTTTTTATTCCCCACAGATAATGGCACATATTACCAAAGCAGCTCGTTGGGTTTTTTTTTTAGCACTACCATCTCGTAACTCACGCCAATACACAATCGTCTATGAACTTTCGGATTCCTCGGTATTTTAACGTTGTATTTCCGGAGACAACAGTCGAACGTGTCGTGCGTCCTCTGGTGTATGGTCCTACAGTGTGAGCAGTCAGGTCGCATACGAGCGTCGGTCCGTACAGTGTGAGAACATGAATCGTGAGTCTGACTTTACGAATGATTCGCACAGTTTGAGATGAAGCTGCATGCAACGATCGAAATAATCGCACAGTGAATGGCCGCCTTAAGCAGGTGCTGAATACACTGGAGTGAGGTAAAAAGAAGAGATTAAATCAGAAATATTATCAAGAACAATAAAGAAGCTACTCACTTTAAGGAGGATAGTTCTCTGATGAGTCCACAGACCAAGTTTGTACCATCTTCATAAACATCTGAGGAACCAACGTCTCCCTTTCTGTACACTGTCTCCTCTTCTCTGGATTATGGAGAGAATGAAAAAGTTGAATTAAAAATGTAAATGTGGTATTAATGTTTTGTCTTACAATATTCTCCATCTGATTTTTTTTAGTATGGTCGTATGCAAGTTTTAAAAATTGGATATGATGTAGCAGGTTTCAGGAGATCAGTTGTATGAAATGAAAATCAGAAAAAAAAAATAGAGCATGAAATTAATCAGTTTGCTTCCTCAACCAGATGGGTACTTACGAAATGAGTATTTACATCTCTTGCACTTTACACCTCCCTGCTCTACCTTTTTTACTACTCTGTGTGTGTCTGCGATTCAACACCTACTTACGTCAGGACAATTGTGTTCAGCTGAGAGTCCGATACGTAGTCCAAGCCTCCAGATCCAAACAGGTCCTCAGTCTCCCTGGTCTGAGGCGGATCAGTGTCCAAAGGAAATTGACCAAAACCAGGATCATCATCAGGACCACACTGTGTGCAACACAAATATATCAACAACAGACCTGTTTTCAGGGCTGTCATAATAAAACTACTTTCCATTCAAATAATTGCAATTACCAGTTTAATTGTCTTTAGTTTGTTTCCCTTGTCTGTAGAAGCCTAACAGTTTATTTATACACTTGACAGTACATCTCATGAAGAACAGTAGACATTTATTTGCAATGAACATTAGACTACATGCATAAAACACAAGACAGATCTGAAATTAATACCTTAAAGCAGCATATGACTTTCATCACAAATTGTTTTTCAAATTTGTACAACCTGAGTGATAACCTAATTATCACTAATTCATTAGTCTTTCTGTGCTTAATTACCTGAATTACTCCCTCACGGTGAACAACTTAGAAGATGACTCCATCATAAACACAGTCCGCTTGTTTACATAACAATCCGAAATGGTGCACGGGCCTTTTTGGAAATCTTGTCGCAAAGTGCATTGTGGGAATGGGAATTCCACACAGTGACCAAGTGAAAGCAGTTTCTCACAGATTTGGCAAGAAAATGAGCAAGATCACTACAGCATAAAATTATACAGGCCACCGGTGTTGTTTTAAAGAATGAGTATAGGTATATACGGTGGATGTAGGTGAAGGCAACATTTGGGTTCAGCACTCACAAAGAGACAGTGAAATTGGTGCTGCATGGAATTCCCATTCCCACATTGCACTTCATGACAAAATTTCCAAATAGGCCCGAGTGACATTTTGGTTTGTTATGTAAACAAGTGGACTGTGTTTATGATGGAGTCATCTCAAAGTTGTTCATTGTGAGGGAGGGATTCAGGTGCGTTAGCACAGAAAGACTAATGGATTAGTAATAATTGGGCTATCACTCAAGTTTTACAAATTTGAAAAAAAAATTGTGATGAAAGTCATTCGCTGCTGTAAGTATTCAAAGGCTATTATTAAAATATACAGTATTGTCCAAGTCATAGGCCAACATTATGTTTGTTGGTTTAATAAAGTTCCAATGACCGCACAAATGTATTTCTCAGTCTATGTATTTATGCAAGATTCAATCTGGATACATGTGAAGTATGTAGAGCAGTAAAACCAAAACTTTAAGGAAAAAACAGCTTCTATAAACCGAAGTGCTAGTATTTAGTGGGACCTCCCTTTGCACTTAACATGTCTTTAACCCTTTTGTTCAGACAATATGAGATTTATTCCTTTAATTTTCTGATATTTTATACCAGGTTTCATTCAACACATGTCAGATGTTTCTGTTTGTGCTGCTTCTTGTCATGGGGTCAGGGGTCACACTAAATAGTCACTTTTACCTTTAGAACCCATTTAATTCAGTTTTGTGTCTCTTTTGAGGCTGTGCACATATTTCCTGTATTTTCTTGTTGTATCTGAAGAAAAGAGAATGATAAATAAATATGTATGCTCATTTCAACCATACAAAAACAAAGCTAGAGGTGACTAAGACTTTCACACAGTACTGTATACTGTGTAGATATAGAACAATATTCGCAAAACAGTGAAGAACTCACACTGCCTGTCCTCTCTGAGCCTATGGGTGTCACTGAAGCTTTATAGATCCCCCAAAGAGCCATCACTGATGACCTCTGCTGACATTTCTGTTGCTGAAGACTCCACTTTAGTTCCATTGTCTTCATCATTACCTGTCACATCTTCTTTAATCTCATCAAAATGTACTCTCCTAAGGAGGAAACAGACTGATTTAGCCAAGTATTTAAATTATATATAAAATTGTGGTACTTGTAGTTGAGTATTTATTTATGCTACTTAATACTTTTACTCCAGTACTATTTTAGGAGGTAAATATAACAGTTCTTACTCAACTATATTTCTCTGACTACTTCCTCTTAAGATGAAGATTTGCATAACAGATAATATGACTAGGTTTTTAAAGTATAACACATTGTTTAAGATTAAACCAGTGGTTTCCAGTCTTTTTGAGTTGTTATCCACTCCAACAAAACAGCTATTTCCCCTCTAACTTCCCACATGCTTTAAGTTCAATAAATGTTAGAATAAATACAAAATATTTCATCACATTTTATATCTTTTAGGTTAGACAAGAAGTCCAAAATCTCAAAATCAACTCGTGTCATATTCCTTATTCCTCTCCAATTACTCATGTGATGTGATTTTTTTTTTGGTGTCCCTGTATATGAAACTGGATATAAATAAGACCAAACTATATCCATCACCAGCAGCTACATCAGTAACATGCTGCTGCAACAACACTGATGCTTCACTATTAGTAAAGTAGGCATGTCATATATCAGGGGAGTCAAACATGTGGCCCGGGGGCCAAAACCAGCTCGCCAAAGGTTCGCATCTGACCCGCAGGATGAATGTGCAAGTGCAAAACTTAAACTGACCGATATCAAGGATGTCAAACCTGTTTTGAGATCTCAAGTGAAATAACAGGATAATAACCTATAAATAATGACTCCAGCTTTTCTTCATGGTTTAATGTGAAAAAAAAATTACATTATGCATATAAATAATTACAACTCCAAAGTTTTCCTTAAGTGCAAGAAAATAACATTAAATTATGAAAATTTATATTAACAAACTATCCTTTAACAGTAAAATAACCTGAACAAATATGAACCTGAAATGTCTACAGAAAATTAGGTGCAATTTTAACAATATTCTGCTTGTTACTAAATGTTTTGTGCCTTTGTAGATCCAATCTGTAATGCACATGTATAAATGATAAGTTGAGGCATAATATTGTAAAAATTGCATTTATTTTTCTTAAGAATTTTTTTTCAGGTTATTCACATCCTTTTTGTTTACATAGTTTGTAAATGTAAATATTTTCATAATTTAATGTTATTTTTTGCACTAAAACAAAGAAAACATTGCAGTTGTCATTATTTATATATCATTATGTTATCATTTTACTGGTCTGGCCCATTTGAGATCTAATTGGGCTGAATGTGGCCCCTGAAAGAAAAGGAGTTTGACACCCAGTCACATACTGTTAATACTTCAGAGGAATTAAAACAGTACCTTTACTGAAAATACTGAAAAAAAATAATTTTGCTGCAAATATTTTAGTGCACTTTTACTTAAGTATCTAAATACTTCTTCCACCCCTGACCTGCTCAGTGGGAGTCTTGATAACATCCTGGTTCTCCTTCATAGTTTCCTCAGTCCAATTAGTGCTTGTATGAAAAGTAATGTCAGGGTCGTGATCCACTTCTGCAGGCACATCCTCCATGTTTTTTGTTTTATTTTCAGGTATTTCACTGACTCCAACAGCTTCCTGTTGCTCCTGATTATTCTGTTTTTCCTTCACCTCTCCATGTGGCTGGAGCTCTGGGGTTTGTTCAGGATCAAGTGCTCTGAGAGTTTTAGCCTCACAGATATTCACTTGTGAGCTGTGTGGATCAGACACAGTATTGGTCACATTACTTTCTGCACTGTGCATTAAAACACCATTACTGTTACTGTCAATTGGGAACTAATAAATGACATTTGTTCCAGGTTTCATGTTCAAGTATGATTGTATTTAATGGTAAGCCATAACTGAACTGAACTGTATTTGACTACATTTCAAATGTGAAAATGTTGAATCATTTCAAAAGGTTCATCTTAAAACAACCTACTTTACACATCTCCCAAATAAAAAGAAGATTTTTTTTAATTTAAAAAATGGAACACAGGAATTTGCTTCTTTAAGACTGAAATAAGCAGTGCTTCATTTAAAGTAAAATGGACTAAAGGAAAGTTGAAGTCAATTCAAGAAAATTACACTGTTAGTCTGTGTTACTAGTGCTTCACCCAGTAAAGAAACGACTGATCTATTAGGTGCTGAACTTTGTGTGTTGTCATAATGATGCAAAACTGACAGTACACTGTTAAATATTGTGGTCCTGACCTGTCCTCTCCACTGTCAATGGACTGAAGTTTTATCTCTGCATCGCCCTGCTCTTTCACACTAGTGGTCACCGGGTTGTGTTGAGGTGAGGATGGTGTATGAGGCAGACATATAGTTTCTTTTTCAGCCACCTGGTCAGCTATATCATTACAAGTCTGCATCTCTTCCCGAGGTTTTCCATTTGCACGATTTTGCGCCTGTAGAAACTGACTCCGTTCCCTTTCAGTCAGATGACACATGCCCATCCTTCGTTTCTTTTTGGATGGTAACCCATCTGCTGCTTCTTTTTCTTTGGCATCATCCATGCAAATGCCAATGGATTCTTCATTGTTTGTCTCCATCTTGTGGTCAGAACTGTCTTCTGTACTCAGCTCATCTTTCAAAGTAGATGGTTTGGATTCATTGCCCTCCTCAGACATTGCAGTGAACATTGAGTTGGCTCAGTGCAGGTTTTAGTTGAGGACTTACTATAATTTGGTCCCTTTTTCTGCTCTTTTTCCTTTTCATCCTTGTTGGCATCATTGTCACAGTCCACTATACATCCCTCTAACTGAATTTCACTGCTGGGATTGATGATTGTTGTCACTTCTTGCATGTCACATGTTTTAAGTGTCAATCATAATCATTTACACCGTTTTCTTCTGTGGTGTTTTGGTTGGTGATGAACGTATGCTCTGCTGCCTGTTTCTGTTGAACTGAGATCATAACACAGTCCTTCAGGGGGGACTGAGGGCTTTGTGGTGGTGTACCAACACATGCTGCACTCTCTTCCTTGGTGTCCTAAAATTTATACAAACAGAAGAAACACTAAGGAATGACGTACATATATTTTATGTATTTCAGTGGACTAACTATTTCAATAACCAAACTACCTGCTGATGGTAAATATCATCAGGTGGACATGCTTTATCACTTGGACATTCCCTCTTCCTTGACCTGAGTGCCCAACGCTGGGGTGGATCTACGGCCTCTTGAAACATGAAAATAATATGGTAAGGATTTAATACACACTGTGATGTGGTAGATATTAATAAAAAATCTATCTATCTATCTATCTATCTATCTATCTATCTATCTATCTATCTATCTATCTATAAGATATTAATTATATATATATATATATATATATATATATATATATATACACACACACACACACACACACACACACATATATAAGATATTAATTTAAAAAAAATATATTTTTATACACACACACACACACACACACACATATATATATATATATGACATATTCAGTTACCACTACTGTTTGTCTTGGCTCTTCCTTTGGTCATCTCAGCTTGCGTCTAATAACAATAAAAGTTGAAGTGAGCTGATAAGGCAGATCAATGGCAGGTCAATGAAAATGTATACTACTATAAAATGAATACTGGTTGTAATAATGATGCTACCTCCCATTGTTGTTGCTGAAATAAAGCAGAATGAAACTCAGTACTTTCCCTCAAATATTACACTTAAGAATAACTGAGAAGTACTTGTACTTTACTTGAGTATTTCCATTTTATACAGGTTTATACCTCACTTCCACAACACTTTGGGGGTGAAAATGCTTTACATTTGCCTCATGGCTTTAGTTACTCTTTATACTGCAATAAACGATGACTACTTTATATTTAATGTTTTAAAAGTACATTTATTGATAACGGTTACATATTTTTTTTACTTAAATGAAGTGGTAGATGACGAGTTCTTCTTGCTGTGTAGTGTTTTCGCCGTGTATATTTGTACTTTTACTTAAATGAACGATTAGTACTTTTATCACAGTTACAGTTTCTGACAATAACAGTCAGTGAGTAATTAATGTTATATGTATGTGTTAAGTGCCTAGCTAACAACAATTACATTGAATTTACTGAAGAAAGCTTAACATTATTTGGATGATAATTGTTCTAGCGAAGGATCAAATAAGGATGTTTCAGATTATTAGCTTAATACACAAACAGCAAATTCACGTTTTACGGCCATACCTACCTGAGTTTACGTTAGTAATAGACGTATTTCGTGCTGCCGTAAAGCGTGGTCTGCGTTGCTAGGCGACGCAATCAAGGAAGTAAATTTCACAGCTTGCCGTGTTGTTTTTTGACAGCTCTCATTAACGTTAAATTGTATTTGTGGGTTATACATGTTCTGTGTTTCCGCTGTTGTTTTCTGTCAGTGGTAAACTTGTATAACCGATCGATTGGCTGTAACACTGACACACGGTGCGTGAAAGTGCTGAGGTGAGTAGCACGCCAGAGGATTTAACAGCTGAACAATATTGCATTTGTGCTAGATGTTAGCATGAGCAAAAATAGGAGCTAACCTAATGACCTGACATTCACAGCAGATTAAATGACAGCACCAAGCGGTACAAATTTGTGGATATCGAGTCAACTCAAGCTAGTAGATACTGCCATTTACTGAGACTTTAAGCTTATGCCATTGTGTTATTTAATCAGTTCAGTTAACCTCTCCAGATAACAGAAGTTCTCCACATTAACGATGAGTCGTAGTAGGAACCCTCCTCCCCGGGGTCAAGGGGCAGCACGGGCCAAACGGTAACGCCCATGTTGCTGATACAGTAATGTTCACTGCAAAATGTCAGACACAGATATGATTCAGCAGGTTGTCTTGTGTCTGCCCCTCGTATCTAGATGGGGCTTTTACTTGACCTATCTCCGATGGAGGGATGGATGATGATGGAAATGACGACGAGCTGGAGGCAGAACTGCTGAGTCTGGTGGGCTCAGGAGGTGGAGGAGGAAGATCACAAGGGAAGAAAGGTGATGGAAGAGGTGAGAAAAAGTCACAACTGCTCCGTCATTATTAGTGGACATGTTAAATAATGTCAAAGATAGCGTTTTCCAGTCTTATACTTCACCACTATCAGAATTAGGTTTTGCAAAATTATGCAAGTATTATCATCAAAATGTACTTGATTTAAATTACTATATATACTGTTAGGTGACTTAACCTATTTAATAATAATAATAATAATAATAATAATAATAATAATAATAATAATAATGCATTCCATTTGTGAGCACCTTTCATGAAACCCAAGGACACTGTACTGCAAAGGATAAAAAGACAATAAAATACAAAAGACAATAAATAAAATACCAAGGAAGAACAAGTGCAAGAAATATACCAGCTGTTAGGGATTTATGATGGTGGGTAGGCAATCTTGAACAGGTGAGTCTTGAACCTGGACTTGAAGACGAAAAGAGAGTCACTATTTCAGATGGATGGTGGCAGAGAGTTCCAGAGCTGGGGAGCAGAGTGGTTGAGGGCTCTGCTCCCCATGATGCTGAGGCTGACAGGGGGCACAGTGAGGTGAATGAAGGAGGAGGACCTGAGGGATCGGACTGGAGTGGCGATATGGAGAAGGTCGGACATGTACTGAGGAGCAAGATTGTGGATAGTTTTAAAAGTGTACAGAGGGAGTTTGAATTCGATTCTTTGTTTTATTGGGGTTCATTGGAATTCCTGGAGGATTGGGGTGATGTGGTGGTAGGAGGGGGTTTTGGTGATGATGCGGAGGTGTGACTCAATTGAAGCTTATGGAGAGACTTTTGGGGTAGACCGAATAAAAGTGAATTGTAGTAGTCAATATGGGAGGTTACTGGGCTGTGGACAAGAATAGAGGTGGTATGGGGGGTGAGGGAGGGGCAGAGGTAGTTGATGTTGTGTATGCAGACCGGGAGATGTTAGGATTTGAAAGATAGTGAGCCATCAAGGATGACACCCAGACTCTTAACCTGGGGGGAGGGGGAAACTGAGGAGCTGTCAATTGTTAGAGAAAATGTGTTTGCTTTGGATAGAGTGGATTTGGTACAGATGAGTATTTTGATTTTATCATTATTTAGTTTTAAGAAGTTGGAGGTGAACCAGGATTTCATTTCAGAGAGACAGGAGTTGAGGAAGGAGGGTGGGAGTGTGCATCCTGAAGTGATGCATATTGGTGTGTGTCATGTTCTTTTAGAACATTATATATTTGTAGTATTGCTGTAAAAAGTCAGCTTTTGGGCTTTTTCGGCATTTTCCATCTGATCTCAATCATTTTTAAACATTCAAAATCAACAAATTTGAAGATTACATGGTTGTCACAACACAAGAAGGGGATTAAAGAAATTGTAATCTGAAATGTAACAAGCTCTCAGGCAAATGTAATAGGGTAAAAATATATAAAAATAGTATTTGCATCTAAGGTGTTGTGGAGTAGAAGTAAAAAGTAATGTAAATGAAAATACCTAAGGAAGGTACAAGTACCGTCAACTTTGAAGATAATTAACAGACACACTGTTCCTCTTTGATTAATATACTTAATTGCATACCACTGCAGCATATTTAACCCTATTTTGTTTGTGCATAAAGCTCCTGTTCCCATGGCTGAAATAGAGCGAATGGCAGCCCTTTGTATGAAAGACCTGGATGATGAGGATATGGGGGATGAAGATCTGGATGATGATGATGAAGATCTGTTGGTAATGCACACAGCATCTCTCTCTCTCTCTCTCTCTCTCTCTCCTCTCTCTCTCTCTCTCTCTCTCTCTCTCCTCTCTCTCATCTCTCTCTCTCTCTCTCTCTCCTCTCTCTCTCTCTCTCTCTCTCTCTCTCTATATATATATATATATATATATATATATATATATATAATATATATATATATATATATATATACACACAGTACAGGCCAAAAGTTTGGACACACCTTGGACTACCTCTTGATGCTCATCAAGAGAATGCCAAGGGTGTGCAAGGCAGTCATCAGAGCTAAGGGTGGCTACTTTGAAGAAACTAGAATATAAGAGATGTTTTCAGTTATTTCACACTTTTTTGTTAAGTACATAATTCCACATGTGTTCATTCATAGTTTTGATGCCTTCAGTGAGAATCTACAATGTAAATAGTCATGAAAATAAAGAAAATGCGAAGAATGAGAAGGTGTGTCCAAACTTTTGGCCTGTACTGTACATACAGTACACATATACTATATATAGTATATATATAGTATATAGTATATAGTATATATACTGTACTGTATATATATATATATATATTTTTTTTTTTTATTTTTTTATTTTTTTTATTTTTTTAATTAAAACAGATTAATTGATTATTTGATGTACAATAATTTGATGAAATATAATGCCAGTCATGTCAATATTCACTCCTTCTAGACTTTTAGGCTCTTTTTATCCTAAGAATAAAATATAACCATAACTCAGATCACTCAGCTTCATCCTGCACTAAATTATTATATAATTATGAAGTTTTCTGAAAACTCTTCATGGATGTAATTCAATATTTGAAAAATTATGTTTTGGGTCAACAAAAACAGTTATTAACTGCATCTCTCAGGTTTTTATTATATTAATTATATAATAAAATATTATATATATTATATTATTATGGGCGGCTGTGGCTCAATTGGTAGAGCAGGTCGTCCAATGACCAAAGGGTCGGCTGTTCGAATCCTGGCTCCAATTGTTCACATGTCGAAGTGTCCTTGGGCAAGACACTGAACCCTAAATTGCTCCCAGTAGCCACCCGCTGGTGTATGAGTGTGTGTGTGAATGGGTGAATGTTAGAAATTGTAAAGCGCTTTGGGCACCATGAAGGTGTAGAAAATGCGCTATATAAGTTCAGTCCATTTACCATTTAAAAATATGGTTCTTAGATTAATTTTCACATACTTAAGGATTCTGTTTTCATTTATGTGTGTGGAACCACAGGCAGAGCTGAACGAGGTTTTGGAGGATGATGAGGGACAAACCTCTGCTCCCAGCCCTCCTGCCATGACCCCACCTGGCCCCAAAGGGAGTGCCACATCCCACTCTCCGGCAGCAGCTCCCAGTGGTGCATCTGGGCTGGAGGCTCAACTAGCTGAACGCATTGAAATGTATAAGACAGCCATTTCCAACGCCAAGGCTGCAGGAGAGACTAGCAAAGTTCGAAGATATGACCGTGGATTAAAGGTAAAACGGAAGAATAAGACTCCTCTGTGCATTCAAACACTGGTAATCTTTTCATTCTCTATCACACTGAAGACTGATTTTTTTAACCCTAGACATTGCAGTCCATGTTGATATCAGTCAGGAAAGGAAAACCAATCAATGAAGAAGAGATCCCACCTCCTGTTGCTGTAGGTGGAAAGCCCAGTGTCACAGCTGTGTCTAAAACTGCAGAGGAGCAGAATGTGCCACAGCCCACACTAATGCCATGCCCTCCAACCAATCAGAAACCTTTGAGAGAGGCTGCACCACCAACTCCTAACTCTAAACCTGTCCACTTAACCCCTCCCCAAAGAACTTCTGCTGCTGTCACTCCAGATACTCCTGCTATTTCTCCCCTCACTCCCAGCCAACCAGATGCACAGTACTCAGGTAAACAAATACATTTATTTACACTATGTAGATGTAAAGCTTTGAATAGATGTTTGACATTAACACTAGAAAAAAAATCCCTGTTAAATATCAGTGTAAGTTCTGCAGGTTTAATATGACATGAGTTTCTGAATCAAATTCAGTCATGCCCATTTGATATAAAAACATCATCCGCCATTGCCACATGTGAAGTGTTATTGTATTTACTGGTAACCAGTGTCAGTTATTAAGGCTAATGTTGATACTGATATTCAGTCAGTATTCTATATCTGTGTATTGGCTGACATTTCTACAGTGATCCTGCATTGGTCACTTCAACCATTAGCTGTTATTGTCAACATGTCAATTATATTCTGCCAGTCAAGACTGACAGTCAACACAAGCAAATGTAAGGGGCAGCTGTTTTTTTCTGGATTAAAAACTGTCTACTGTTTACATTTGACAATTTAGTGATCACATTTAGAATATGTACAGCTTTTGCACTATGTTGAATAGGGATGTAACGATTACTGGTATAACAATAAACCACAGTAAAATTCCAGATGGTTAGTATTACCCTTTAAATTCTAATTGTCATTAAAACCCTGTTTGATTACCACACTTCGAAAACTCTCAGTGATACTGCTCATTTCCTGGTGAAGCAGCAGCACTCCAGGCGTGCATGAGCAGTTTGCAATGTTTGGCTTCTGAAAACATGGCTGAAGGCAGCCGCACAAACAGCACTTCAGAGATCCCAAGACCGGGTCTGTGCAGTTGGACTGGGTCTCATACATCTCTGTCTTTCTCTCTCTTTCATTGTGACATTGTGAATTAGTTGATATGGAAAATGGTCAAACAATCCACTATGACCTATCCAACTACTGTTTTTCCCACTCAAAAAAAACACTCAGGAATCGATAGGAGAATTGATAAGGTGGTTGGTTGGTGGTTGGTGTTTGGTTAAAATATTTCAGTGTGTGTATAAGTACTTTTTGGACATTTTGAGCACATTTCAACAATACTGCTATAATAATGATAACCGATAATCTTGGTCACAATACCCGTGATATGAAATTTTCATATTGTTAGATCTCTAATGTGGAATAAAAGAAGGTTAAGACAAAACTTTTTCAACCCTACATAGATAAATATAAAAATCACTTATTGAAATCATTGGATAAATGTAATTGTTACAGTGTGTTTTATCAGAAAAAACACATCTCCCTCTTGTGTACTTGTATGCATTTATAGGCCAGTCATGACTGGTCTAAAGTGGCAGCAACACTGACAGATGATTCAGTGGCCCATGAAGCATCTATATGTTTACAGTATGTCTATGATTATTCCTCCTTCACATTTACAGAAATTGACCTGACTGACATTCCTCAAATGAATCTTGATGAGGAAGATGGTGTTCCCAAATTTAACAAAGCCATAGTGACAAAAATATTATCTCATTATTCACCCATATGTGTGTTTTCCCGCATTTCAGAAGAGAAGCAGGCAGTTTTGACCAGACAGCGAGAGTATAAGTTGGCTGCCATTAACGCCAAGCAAAGTGGAGACATTGATCAAGCCAAGCAACACTACCTCATTGCCAAGGTAAAAGAAAGAGCATTAGTATTATCACATAATTTCATCATTTGTTTATAAAAGTGTGCAGGTTGTAAGTAAAGCTTGTATGTGTGTCCAGTCTATCTTCATTGTATTTACCTCCATTTATGCAGAAGCTGGATGTGCTGGTGGAAGCACTGGACCGAGGAGAACCAATAGACAGTCGCTCAGTACCTCCCCCTCCTGGTCAGTGGAACCACTTCATAATTTTTATCTCCATGTTTTTTGACTTTCATGTCATGCGCGCAGATAGCACTGGGGACGGGGGGGATGTGTCCCTCCCAGATTTATAGTGACCCAATCCGCCCCACCCCCAAAGTGATCAGTCCACAATACACCGATTCAAGAAGGTGGCAGGCTGGAGCCTGGAGCAGATCCTTGCTGAGTTGGGAAAGCATTTGTTAAGTTTTCCATGGATTCCTCGGTTAATAACACTGCACAGCTGATCCATTAACATCCCGATGTTTGTGCTGCCTTACATGCCTACGACTAATAGTGCATTCAGTTGACCAGAATTTTAAAGTCAGAAAAGCCATAAAATCTAGCATCTATAAGCATCAATGTTGGGGTTTTGATTTCATTTCATTAACTGTCAATTTTTTTCAAATTCCATGTTCCCTGATGTCCCAGTTTTAAACTGGGAAGGGCTAAGTTCGGACGTTACGTTTTTGGAGCTCCATGTTCCGACTCCCAATGTAAATGCAACGCACCATCTTGACTCTAGGGGGGAGATATCACCCAGCGATATCTTCAGGGAAATGATAGGAGGAGAGATGTTTTTGGGACCTGTTGAGTCTGTTTCTAGAGAGTACATTTATTTGGCTGCAGAGAGAATTCTTTTTTTTATCAATTGCGTTTATTGTCTGAAAAAAAATGTACACATGTACATACTTACTGAGGGAATTCATGGTATTTCATTCAAAGTGTGAATTTCATTTCACATTTCATGCCATGTAGGTTGTACTTATTTAATTTTATTGATATGAGCCTGTTTAAGTGTATACTTCTGTTATCATACACATTGTTATGTTTATAATCATTTACATGAAGGCACAATTGTGAATCACTTCAATTTTATTTTACTATTAATTTTTGCACATAGGTTCTTTGCTTTTTTGTCAGAATTCAATTCAAGTTTCTGTGCTGAGAATGAGATTCTTAATCCTGTTGAAATCAGCAAATGTTTAAACAAAACATGTGAGGAAGGTATGAAGTTTTGTGATTGACATACCAGACAAAAAACAGGTTGATCATGTATGGCCAGTGTTGATCAGGTAGGCCTTTGTTTACCAATATTCATTCAGTCAGAAAACTCACACACATACGCACACGTGTGTGCGCGCGCACGCACGCACACACACACACGCACGCACGCACGCACACACACACACACACGCACACACAAGTATTTACAGCTTGGTCCCCCCCAGTTCTAAAATCCTATCTGCACCCCTGTTTCATGTTAATTATTCAGCCATGTTCTTTAGATAGGTTTTTATTTCTTCATTGATATTTGAGCAATTAATATTCATTTTTTTGTGCATAACATTCCTGAACATTTTTATTACTCACCCATTGTCTGATTATTTTTATTTCTTTATTAATAGTTCAGTGATATCAGTTTTCTTTCAGCAAAATCCTAAATGATGAAGCTTGCGTAAGTTGCCAAATATCTGTCATATTTTATATATTTTAGTATACATCATCCTTATCACTAAACATCCATATCAACCTCATTGACTGGACTCAGTGTTTATCCACTGTTTTTTTTTTTTTTTTTATCAGGTCTTAAATGCATTAGACACTGTCTTATAGGGCGTCTCAAAAATCACTTTTCTCTTCAGATCACGGTGTTATTTAAACCAGTTAATCTCCAACATGATAATAGCCCCCCCCCCCCCCAAAAAAAAATCAGCAATAACCGTCAACATTTGACCCCCCCCCCCCCCCCCCCCCCCCACACATACACACACACACACACACACACACTGCAAACTATGAAGGGCCCATCAAAAAGCGCCAAAAAATACTGTTTTTAAATGCATTACCATGCTTAATGGATACTAAAGTGCCTAAAGTAAAGACATCCATACTGCATCACATGTGGTACCTGACTGACTCTCTTGTGGTACTAAGTCTCTTTGATAAAGAAGTACCAATAGAAACCAAAGCAGCCATGGCAAGACAACTGCAGTACAGAGAAATGAGGGCTATTGTCTCAGGTGACACCGTGGTGCAGTGGTTAGCACTCGTGCCTCACAGGTCCTGGGTTCGATTCCAACACCAGTCGATGGTGGGACCTTTCTGTGTGGAGTTTGCTGTTCTCCCTGTGTCTGCGTGGGTTCTCTCCGGGTACTCCGGCTTCCTCCCACTATCCAAAGACACGCACTGATAGGTTAATGGGTTAATCTAAATTGCCTGTAGGTGTGAATGTGAGAGTGATTGTTTGTCTCCATATGTTCAGCCCTGCGATGAACTGGAGACATGTACATGTCCAGGGTGAACCCCGCCTTCGCTCCTATGTAGCTGGATAGGCTCCAAGTGACCCTAGTGAGGATAAAGCGGGTTCAGAAAATGAATGAATGTCTCAGAGCTATCTGTTGTTAACGATGCTGCAGAAAGAGGTGTTAAGGACATCCAAGATGATGCCAATGCAGCCATGGATGGTGCCCATAGAGGGAACATCATCTTAGTGTCTGGTTCCCACAGAATCAAGCTATCAGAGTTTCTCAAGAATGAAATGGAAGAGAAACTATAGAGCGAGTAATATCTGAATAAATTGTGAAATGCACATGTATAAAAGTATGTCCAGATTATCAGAACCATGTCATCATTAAAGTCTTTGATTTATGTATTTAGCCTTATTATTTAAGTGTTCAGCTATATTTGTCTTTAACTAAAACCTGTATTTTGCTGAAAAGGGGTGAAGAAAATAGACATTGTGTTCAACTAGATTTACTGTTCTGAACTTCTTTCTATTTCAAGTTTTTAGCCTATAATTGAGTTATTTTATCTTAAGATCACCTTATTTTCACTTATATATCATCTGATACAATAGCCTATGAAGATGATATTACAGGGACGCTGTAAAATACCAGAAAAAGCAATTTGTGGACACTTAAGACCTCATTATATGTGATTTTCTGGGTTAAAATGAGTGTTTTTGGCGTTCTTTGACGGGCCCTTCATACTTTGGGGGGGGGGGGGGGGGGGGGGGGGGGGATCAAACGTTGATGGATTTTGCTGAAATTTTTTGGGGGGGCTATTATCATGTTGGAGATTAACTGGTTTAAATAACACCGTGATCTGAAGAGAAAAGTGATTTTTGAGACTCCCTACTGTCTTACGTCACAGATCAGACAAAAAATTCAGGGAAATTGTGGAATATCAGGACCATGGAATAAATCCTGTTTGAACTCACCTTTATCTTTATTATTATTATTTCCCATTCTCAAAAATGACCCTCCTGCAGGGGAAGCAGTAGCAGAACACCGTGCACCTCCTCCCTCTCAATCTTCCTCTAAACCTACTGCTGCTGCTGCTCCTGCTCCAACCCAGGTGGCCACTTCTGGTAAGACTTACAATCTGTACTACCTTATCTCATCCAGGTGAAACAAAACACTACAAGCTTGATTTTGACTCTTTATGGCTGCAATTTGTTTTCTTTTGTTGAATTTATTTTGTTAGTATCTCAGACATATGGCATGTGTCTGAAATATCATTTAATGTAGTGAGAGTACACAAGAGAAAATGAATAATGGTTCCAAAAATACAAGGAAAAACGATTGTTACCATTCAGAAGTATTGATTTTAGTGTGTATGTGAAGATTTGTGACGTGTTTGTGTGTTCTACAGACCTTTCTCCTCCTAGCACTGTGGCAGAAGCCCTGCAGCAGAGGATGGACATTTACAAGTCAGCAGCAGAGGGAGCTAAGAGCAAAGGAGATGACCGCAAGGCTCGTATGCACCAGCGCATCGTCAAGGTACAAACTATGAACCTCTAATACTGTACATACTATTGTTAAAACCATTTTTACTCAAATATACAGCTATTTGTATTCCCAGCTTTGAGCTGCTGTCTGGTGGTGTGTTTTTCTTATTTCCTGGAATAACTCGTGTGACTCACATTATTTGGACTGAAGATCCCCTCCTTTACCTTGACTGTAACTTCCACTAGTACTCTTTTCACCTCCCAGAATAATCTGCAGGAACCTCAGCCTTATTGTCTAGGAACTGATGAAGGCCACAGTTGGAAAAATATGTGAGGCATTCTGTGTGGATTAAGAGAAAAACATGTGAAATATATCATATAGAAGTGTGAATCCACAGAGAAATACCTTTAGGGCATATTGCTAAGAATGGAAGCACACTGATGACATTGATTTTTACACCTGGTGACAGCTGTGACTGGAATCATTATGTTTCCAGGTTGTGTTTTATGTCCTTTTCTTGTAAACACAAAAGGCTCCTGGACACCTTGACTTCGCACAACATATTTTTAGCCATAATTTAATAATTGATTCAAAATTTCACAGAAATGTTTAATACGATCAACATCACATCATGGTATTTTATATTCAAATTGCCAACTTTGCTGTAACATCATACCTACTTCTACTTGGATTTCATAGACTAGATTCTGGTGTATACGAAGCAAAATGAGGACAAAAGCTCATTTAATTGTTATACTTTACAGCGCTAAAGCCACATAGAAGTATTTGTTCCCAAAAACAAGAGGAAAACCTTGAGATTTAGCATAGACTCATAAGACCCTTAACTATTTCTTTAAATCTAATGTAGACATAAACACTTTACTGTTAATTCAATGCCATACACCTCTGAAGAAACACTAAGTGAAGACAACATGTCTCTCACTGAAAATTATTTACTGGAATCATACTTGTCAGTATACTGAACAACCTCCCTTTCACACTCTTTAAAACACTTCCAACAAAGTCTTCATTATATATATGGGTCTGGACATGCAGGGATGTACAATACAACTTGTCATGTTGGTGGAGGCACAAAACCACAAGGTGGTAATTCTAGTTTGTCATCATTTTTACCTCCGCCAGGAGGTATTGTGATCACTTTGCTTTGTGTGTGTACGTGTTTGTTTGTTAGCAAGATAACTCAAAAAGTTACAGACAGATTTTCATGAAATTTTCAAATGTTGATACTGGCACAAGGAAGAAATGATTAAATTTTGGTGGTGATTTGGGGGGGGCACGGCAGATCTCTCTTGGCCTGCGCTCTCCGAGTGCTTTTCTTGTTTGTATTGTATGAGTGAGGTGGGAACTTGTGGGTGCTTGTAGAAAGGCCAGTAGTTGGTAGTTATTGATAAGACAAGGAAACTGACAAGGGAAATGAACACCATGTATTATCTTAATGAACATAGTAATGCCAAGATACATTAGTGTCAGTAATTAATTATAACAAAATGATCAATAATCTTCTTTTTTAAAAGCAATATCAAGATGCCATTAGAGCTCACAAAGCGGGACGACCGGTCAACCTGTCTGATCTACCTGTACCACCAGGTAACTTTCTGAATCCAGCTGTGTTAAAGGATTCCTTTTTTTATATTGCACTTTAGAGTTCAGACGGCTGTGTGTGTGTGCGTGCGTGTGTGTGTTGCTCCATTAGGTTGTCCACCACTTCAGGGCTCAGAGGGGGGTCAGCAGAACTTCATGGGTGTCCTGGAAACTGCTATGAAAATAGCTAATCAGGATGCTGACGCAGAAGATGAAGATGAAGATGCACTGAGAGAAGCTGCCAAGGTGAAAAAATAATAAAGCCACTGCCAAATGGTCACAGAGCCTTTACACAGCCAAGAAGTTTGATTGAACCAAAGTTAACAAGGCCTTATTGTTATGCCATGGCAGCTTTTGTGAGCCCTGTCTTTTTTCTCTGCTGCATCTCCTGCTAGTTTCATTGCTGTCACTTTGCTCAAATAACAATAAATTATGCCAATATTGTCTTTTACAAAGACACAGCTTAACCTGTGTCATGTTAAATTTAGATTAGATTTACCTGAGTCTCTCAGGCTGTAAAAGTGTGCAGTGGTTAAATTGGCTTTTGTGAGGAGGGGGAGTTATCCAACCATTGACATTAATGGTAGTTGTATAACCTAATCAGTTTTTTGCTAATATATGTAATTATGTATGAATTTATGGTGGTGTTAGATTATTTTGTCATTTTAAAAGTAGCTCACAAACTGAAAAAGTATGTTCAACCCTGCTGTAGGCTCTAGAATTCTAGGATCTGTTTCAAATAGATCATGGTTTAGATGAGTGGTGCATTGACGTTGACGTACTGAGATACTATAATCATAGAATGTGTTATGACATGATGTCTGACAATCCCATGTAGCCAATCTGGCTGTGTCTTTTGGTGGTCTTGCACTTACTCAACTTCATAGTTTATTTCATCTATCATATACAGAAATAGTAGAGGGTTGTTTTACATTGAGGGACAAGGAGCTGAGCTGCGGTGGGGTTTGTTGTGGACCTAAGGAGGCAGAGCTGAGCTCCGATGCGCTCCGGTCCAACTTAACCTATGTTCTTCCCGTGTTTGTATGGGTTCTCTCCGGGTACTCTGGCTTCCTCCCACCATCCAAACACATGCACTAATAGGTTAATTGGTGCGTCTAAATTGCCCATAGGTGTGAATCTGATGATTGGTTGTTTGTCTCCATATGTCAGCCCTGCAATGAACTGGTGACACATTCAGGATGTACCCCGCCTTCACCCAAAAGGTAGCTGGGATAGGCTCCAGCACCCCTGCAACCCTTTCAAGGATAAAGCAGTTCAGAAGATGAATGAATTAATGAATAATAATAATAATAATAATAATAATAATAATAATAATAATAGTAATAATGATGACAAACCAAGCCTTTCAAACTATTTTTCTTCCATTATGTACTACTTCAGTCACTGTTTGAAAGTGTAGACACCATAGGTGGGAAAACCTGTCTTGAGTGTTTTTGTTCAATGATATTTGAAATGACATGAATCATAAACCACTCAACTGGTGAAATATGTCACAGGAAATAACAAAAAAGGTGTAGGTATGTCTTTTGTTCTGGAAAATTAATGTCCATTACATGTTGAATGAACTCCATCTGTAGATGAAAATTTCTGAGCATCTTGTAAATGGTGCAACAGATGGACTTCCAAGTGCAGATGGAGAGCAGGTGGAGAATTTCTACAAAGAAAACCCTGTTACGAACTGTCAAAGTGTCTCGGGCTTCGGTCAGCTGTTAATCTGAGAAACAACCAGGAACATTTCAGATAATTTTTTTCCTCTATTCTGTACTACTTCAGCAGTTGTTTGAAAGTGGAGACTGCATGGGTGGCAAAGTCTGACTTAATGGAAGAAAAAAATACTCTGAAGTACTTGGTTTGTGATTATTATTAATAATAATAATAATAATAATAATAATAATAAACTTAAGTTTTTTCCACTCGTTTTTCAATTGTCAGTCATCAAACAAAAACACCCATCAGATTTTCCTACCCATGCACTCTCCACTTTCAAACAGCGACTTAAGTAGTACAAAATGGAGGAAAAATAGTCTGAAATGCTTGGTTTGTCATTATTATTGTTACCTATCATTCATTCATTCATTCATTCATCTTCTGCTTTATCCTCAAGAGGGTTGGGGGGGTACTGGAGCTTATCCCAGCTATGTTTCGGGGTCAGGTCATCGCAGGACTGACATATAGAGACGAACAACCAATCACTCACATTCACACCTGTGGGCAATTTAGATGTACCAGTTAACCTATTAGTGCGTGTCTTTGGATGGTCAGAGGAAGCTGGAGTACCTGGAAAGAATCCAACGCAATCACATTTGTTATGAACCTAAGGAGGCAGAGCTGAGCTCCAGTGTGGTCTGGCCCAATTTAACCTATTGAAGAATGGGGTTTTAGGACTGAAAATCACCACTCTGAGACATGGTGCTCGATAAAGAAAATGTCTGTTTATTTTAAGGCCTTATTTGTGCTCAGATAAAAGCTCACACAGCAACCAAAATGGTTAAGGTGTGAGTAGAGATCTCTCTTGACTATCCTAAAGAAAAACACCTTCATACCCAAGTGTTGCTGTATCAGCCACTTACTGAATGTATTGGACACGTTGCAATGATAACACAGGATGACATTTAGCATACAGGGTGACATTTTGATCTCTCTTAAGGAGAGAATATCATCTTCTTGATACAAAGAGCAATCCCACTACAGGACATACAAAGACCGTAGCAGATCAGGGCACTTACATTAGACTAATCGGTAATAAGAACACAACTACGGCACACAGGCATTTTCTATCCAGAATATAATGCTGTGTTTTGAAATCTGTTTGTAGCTTCATTTTGGATTTATGTGATGATCTTAATGTGATTCCTTTCCCTCTACAGCCTGCTGTGCGTCCACCTGCCCAGAAAGCAAAAGCCCCGGCTCCTCAGGCCCCTGGAGGCCCCAGAGCCCCAAAACTGGGACCTAAAGGTATGTTTACTGACTGCTGGTGTAGGCATGTCTTTGGTGTGTATATGAAGCTGAGTTTCACTTTTGTTTCTCTTAATTGTACTTGTAGCCCAGCAGCAAGTGGATTTCCTGTTGCTAAGGCGACAGGCATTTTTGCGTGCAGCACTGCACTCTAAACAGATGAAGGTAAGCTGTGAGCTTTGTTTTCTACCTTTGTTCTCTCTTTTTTTTCTTTTCTATTCATAGAATCCCTGCTTTAGTTTTATTATGCCTCCGCACCAGCGACAGCCATCTGTCCGGTCGTCAGGAACACAAAATCTCAGATACGCCTAGAAATTTCTGCAAATTTTGCTGAAACATTCATGTATGTTGTGGCCAAATATCAGCTGAAGAGTTCATATGCAAATCATGAAAAAGAAATAATAATACCAGGTCAATTTCAGTGTGATAGTGATTTTAAAATAGGTCACATAGGTTCATATAAGTTCACAATGATAAAAGCAACACAAAAACCACCACTCAAATTGAGTATAACTAAAATACACTACCCAGACCTTTCTGTGTGGAGTTTGCATGTTCTCCCCATGTCTGCGTGTGTTCTCTCCAGGTACTCCGGCTTCCTCCCACCATCCAAAGACATGCACTGATAGGTTAATCGGTTAATCTAAATTGCCCATAGGCGTGAATGTGAGAGTGATTTGTTTGTCTCTCTGTCAGCCCTGCGATGAACTGGCAACATGTCCAGGGTGTACCCCACCTTTGCCCATAAGTAGCTGGGATAGGCTCCAGTGACCCCCGTGACCCTAGTGAGGATAAAGCGGGTTCAGATAACGAATGAATAAAATACACTAAGACAACTGTGTCAGTGTTTCCAAAAACAAGATGAATACTGATGCAGAGGAACATCTTTTTGTGAATTCCCTCAATTTCTGGACAGACATAGATGTAAACTGCAACTTAACCTTTGTTAATTCTAGTTTGTCATTACTTGAGTGAGTGACGTGAATGCAAACTTGGGAAAGTTGTATATTTACCAAATGACTCCTTGACCAGTGTGTAGGATTTAGGAACATCCAGTTGCAGAGGTGGAATTTAATATTCATTTTATTTAATTTCTAATCACACAGTGAAAAACATTGTGTTTTTCTTACCTTAGAATTAGCTGTTTATATCCAGAGGCAGCAGGTGACGTTTCAGTCTGCCATGTCTTGAAGGTGGCTCAGAATGGACTCTATCGTCTTGTTTCATTTTTATGGTATTAAGGTGCATTACTTTCATGTGCACTGTTTGAATGTGGAGTAAATATCCCCTTAAACAAAAAGCCCAGAACACATAAAGCAAAGACTGGCCATAGCACTGCCCTTTGACTTTGTTTGCTGCCACTGGAGTGAAGAGTGAGGTAATACATATCCCATCTGTAACTTCACCACTCGATGTAACTGAACATCACACACCAAACCTTTACTTTGTAATGCTAATGTTAAAGAACATAGAGAACATTTTTTGCATTTAAGTGCTAGACTGAATATATTTTGCAGATATCTGTGTAAGTCTTTCCTATACTCTAAATGTACTGTATTCTTCCAATGACAAATGGTGTCACCTTTTTAGAGACTTAACCACAACTGACAGTTGTCACGTTTGAGTGTTAACATTTGCTTCTGCTTGTTTTGTCACAGGACATGGCCGGGGCAGCACAGCACCTCAGACATGCAAAGGGACTGGACCCCATGGTCACTGCAGCCAAATCGGGACTTCCTGTTGATATCACAAAGGTTAGAAATACAACATGTTCTATTAAAGAAGTGATCTACAGAAGCCCACATTACAGGCATGTATGTGTTGATCTGTTGTTACGGGAGCAACTCAACGTGAGGTATATTGACACAAAAAGTGACGGAAATAGAAGGAATCAAAAACACCTTTGTAGTCATGATAATTTCACCTTCTATGTTTGTATCTATAGCTGTGTGTTCATATTGGGGTTTCCTCCTCTGAGGTCTAAAGGCTGCATTTTGCACACACTCTTGTTGTTTTATGCTTTTTTTTCCCTTTTATTTAAAATCCTTTGAGATGTTACTATGACACATGCATTTTTCATAGTAATGAATGAATGTTTTATTTCAGACATATGAAAAAAGACGATACAACCACCAACAAAATTTAAGAATAGTAGTGTAGTTAAAAACTATATAATGTGAATTGTAATGCATTGTACAGTGTTTTTGAACTCCCCCATTGAATTAAATGCATCTTGGCTGTGAAGGCAGTGATTATTATATATTACTATGTTTACAGTATGCTACTATGCTACATCTTATTTAAAAGAAATCTACCCATGCTTCACATATATCTCATCCACAAGTCAGCCAGTCAAGATGGAGCAATAGCATTTGACATTTTTCTGTCAGAATGTCTTGCTGAAATCAAATTTCCACTCTTTATCATGAAAGTATTAAATAAGCCTGTTAGATTATATTTGTTAATCTGTGTCTTTTAGTTTGTGCTACAAAAACATAGTTAAGATCCAGCTTTTATTTTTAGAGTTTATTTTCCTTTAGAATCATATTTTCTTTTTATCAAATACATTTTAAATTACAGCAACATTTATTTCTGACCTGGATCACTCTATTCAGATTAATTTTTGACCCTTTATAGGAAAATACTTCTCTGGTCTATATTAATAAATTTACGTCCTTTTCCCATTCATATTTCATAGACTTCCTGCTTATCCCATGTGGCTGTGCCTTGTTTTGTCTCACTTTTATTAACATCTTTCCTCATATATCATGTTTGTAACCGTCTCTCTTTAATCTCAAGAAAATTATGCTGGTGCCTCTGTTAGTTTGCCTTTCTTTCAGTCAGCAGGACCTCACACAAGCTTAGACGGATATTCATAATTTCCTGTGGACAATGTTGGCAAAGGGACAGTTGATTAGTTTTTGGTACAAGCTTGGTCTGGGTTTGTCTGGATGGTGTGCTTACCGGACCAAATCAGAACTGACTGGTTCTTATTTCTTTGCGTCATGTTTATAAATTGCTCTTTGTTACATTTTTCTATTTCAAAAGGAAACGTTGGTGTTTGTCTTTTCCCTGTCAGATTCCCAGTGCTCCAGTCAGTGAGGAGGATTACTCCCTGGCTCGTTCTCGTACCTCCCCTATGTCCCCTCGGTCCAGTGAACAGTACCACGGCCTCATGGATCTTCTGCGAAAACAACACGAGGTCAGGACACACCTCCTCCTTTCATTTAAAAATGCATTTCATACAGACTTATCTTATTGCTCGTCCATTCCATTAATGCTACATTTTATCATTACATGCGAGTGGGCCCTTTTAGTGTTTTGTCGTCTGTTTGTGTTGTATTTTCCTGTTAAATGAAATATTTCCATTAAACGTCTCGTACATTACTCATGAAACCACTGTCAATTCAACTAAGCTTAACTGAGTATCTATTAAATGTTGTGGGCTCTGGATTGTATCCCATCCTCTGATAGTTTGTTCTTTATTCACAGAAATGTCTGAGAAACTCTCAACAGTTCACCGAAATGGGTAACGTAGTTGAGGCTCTCAAGTAAGAAGCATTCCTTTTTTATATGTTTTCTGTCCAAATTAAATTATTGTCACATTAGAAGTAGATCAAACAAATTCTGGCGCTTATGTCCAACAAATTACTTTACGACTTAAAAAAAGTCATTTAGTAAGGAGTTACTGAAAGAGTACTTTTAATATCTGAATGTAATTTTTCACACACATATTTATTGATGCAGTTTTTTAGTCACTGTTTGTGATTTAACCGTTTTTCCCTCATAAACCACTGTGTAATACATACACTGTAACTTAATTGTCACACTGAATATTCTGTGTTTCTTTCACAGATATTTTTCCATGTTTTCATGTACATTTACTCAGCATACTCTCATTTATTACAGTGTTTTTGGCATCCTAGAACAATCTGTATCACCTTCCTTTTCTTAATGGACTTACACTAAATCTTATTTTGTCAAGGTACACACGGAAAATTGTTTTGTTACAGATCAATGCTCTCAAATGTTCTCAGTCCATAAATTTAAAGAGCTTGATAACATTTGCTCTTTGTTAGTGTTACTACTTTATTTTAATGCTATCAACTTTCTGTCAAATATGAGCATTTCTTTCCAACTGTCAAGTGTTTCCTCAACAGGGACTTAATGGGTTTTTCTCTTTAATCTTTCAGTTTTGACCTAACTTTGTTAGGAGTTGAAGGACCTAGATATGACTTTTATTGTCAATTGGCATCATAAAACGAAATCTGAATTAAATTGAAAACTGTTTCTGTTTGAAGGTGTGAGAGGCTTGTGGAGGAGTGTATGAAGAACATAGAGATACTGAAGAATGCCTACACCAAGGGTCACCCAGTCCCCAAGTGTCGCACTGAGGAAAGAACCTTCAACACCTTCAAGTCAGTAATGAAACCTTACACTACAATTTAATTCACGAGGGTTGATATTACAAAATAACAATTTACTGTGCACAGTGTGGGGCAAACATAACATCAGCATAACTTTGCAAACAACCAACTACTTCACATTAGAAGTAGTTGAACTACACAGCTACTCAAGGGAGAAATAAAGTATGAAGTATTCTAAATGACTTTGAACTACTACTTCTTACAATTATTTTTTAATACAAAAAGAATAAAAAAAAAAAAAAAAAATTAAATCTGAAATTATACAAAAACATAATACTAAAAAAATTACTTAAAAATTAGTCATTTGAGTTTACTGGTTGATTTCAGATACTTTGTGTGATTAAGTTTACTTTTACAGAAAAAAATCAAAGGCAAAAATAGTAGTAATAACAGTACTAACAGCTGAGGTCAGTATTATCCTGGTCATACTTGGATCCCCTCCTAGATGCTTGAATATTTACAGAGGATATACATAGCTGGACACACATGACAAACAATAAATGAATAAATAAAATACCATGTATCAACCCTATTACCAACAAACTACTGCAAATTTAATTATATGAGGTTTACTTTCCCCCAACGCTGGATATGAAACTTACATAGTTGAGTGATTTTCTATTTTAATTTATGTTTTTAATATGCTTTTAGCAGTATGCTTTTATTAATATTTCACTATGTACTGCCATCACAGACTTTGAATAGATTAGATGTACAAAATAATTCTAACTTTTTATTTTTTTTTAATTTAGTAGAGTATTACTTTCTGCTTTCCTTGGTTGGATGAATCAGAGTGAGTCACTCTGGCTGTGGTCCAGCATCATATGGTGATAACAGCGAGGTGATTCTAGCACTGACTCATTCAGCGGTTGGGCTGTTTGGTGTTCAGTGATGAAGTCAACGCTGTCTGTCACTCATGATGTTACTTCTGAATGACCATATGTCCTTTTTTGTCTTGTAGAATCTACCCCAACCTGACACCTAATGACCTGATACTCTACATCATCAGAGGCATCAACCTGCCAGCTCCCTCAGGTAGACAGCTCTGGAATAACTAGGCAGTAATGTGTCACATTCAGCCACACATCACATACGTGCACTAACACCCACTGTATCCGTCTGCCTTCAGGTGTCTCACCTAACGATCTGGATGCCAGCGTGAAGTTTGAGTTTCCTTTTCCCAGCTCGGTGAGAATCTTTCTGACTCAGTGATACGACTGTACTGTGGATACATCATTCTGTTTTGTATCTAGTTTTTAATGGATGCATTTATATATTTTTTTGTGTAGGAGGAGGCTCAGAGAGACAAAACCGGCACAGTAAAGGGCACCAACAGTCCAGAGTTTAAAGAACAGTTCAAGCTCAGCATTAACCGAAACCAAAGAAGCTTCAAACGAGTTGTCCAATCTAAAGGCATCAAGTTTGAAGTCATCCATAAAGGGTAAACACATGCACACTGCGTGTCACTGCTTTTGAGATATGTTTATTTTTGCTTTGTGATGTTTACTTTGGTACCATTTCAATGAACAAAAACTAAAACTATGAGGGAAACAACAACAATGCAATGCAACATGCACTAAATTGAACTGGGTTAGAATGAAAAACCAAACTGACATGAAAAACTGTTGCAAACATTACAACTACAATAACTTTCTCCTATTTGTGTGTTCACAGCGGCCTCTTTAAAACAGACAAAGTAGTGGGTACTGCTCAGCTAAAGCTTGAGGCACTAGAGAACCACTGTGACTTTAGAGAGATCATAGAGGTGAGAGATGGAGCCATGTGGGAACAAATACATAGTCACATGCTGTAAACGCAGCAGATCTGCTCAACAGTGTCTATGTGTTTATAGGTGATGGATGGACGTAAAGCCACTGGTGGTAAATTGGAGGTCAGAGTGAAACTCAGAGAGCCGCTGTCAGGTGTTGATCTGCAGTCAGTTACAGAGAAGTGGCTGGTTCTCGATCCAGTCTCCCCTCTTTCACCTCCTGAAAGACAAAAAGAAAGGGTAAGTAGAATTACAGTTTTGTTGCTTTCATATCTTAAATTGTGGGTGAATACAGTAAATTGTAGAGCAAATGCTTGTTGACATTCATGCAATAATCAGAATTTTAAGCTTTAGGCCTAAAAGTGTTAAGTGCTCATACTGTGTAATTTTTGGCTGCCCCAGATGAAAGATGACACAGTGGAATTACCTTTGGTTGTGATTCCAAAACAGCAGTTGTGCATTGTAATGTCAGGGAGGTCCAAAGACAATCTGGGATAAAATTCTGAAAGTGTCAGAAATTCAGGATGACCATCTCACTATGTGACTGCTGCTGTGACCTGTGTCCACTAAGCAGCCGATAAGAATGTAGCATGAAAAGACCCAATATTCAACTTGACACTGCCCTTTACATATGCCACCATCAATGTCCCAAGCTGCCCTCTACCTGAGTCACAACTAGGTCTTCAGTCTTTACCACCTCATCTTTTAGATGTCTTTTTTCTAAGACACGTTAATGACTTCTCATCCTTGTCTATTAGAGGTTGTTATCATCATACAGTCATCATTCAAAGTTGATTCCATATTAGATGCATGTCACACAGTATGGTTGTAAAAAAAACTTATCAGACTACTGAAATTTTACAATCTGTAGGCACCTTTTAAATATGACTCAACATGTCTTAAAAATGTCATGTGCTGCTTCCTTAGTTGAAGCCCATTGAAAAATATGTGAGGCTGGCTGTATCTTTTATTAAAACAATTCCAATTAAGCAGTGGAGTTGTATGGAAAGCCATAAATAACATTCAATTCCTCTAAAAAGCCACCATCAAACACTGTTCATCACCTAATATTCATTGTTCTGTTTTCATATCAGCTAAAGTTTAGCATGACAGGATCTAAAATCAGTCTTAATGTACATAGGTTATAGTTAACTTACTTTATTATCCCTGTAGAGAAATTCAGTCTCTGCTTTTTATTCATCCTACATACACACACAGTACCTTGCATTTGCATTAGCATATAGCACACACACATTGGGAACAGTGAGATGCCGGTGAAGGCACTCAGGGACCGACTCCAGATCTTTATCAGCATCGTGGTCAGGTGCACCGACAGGAAAATTAACCTGTATTTATGGTGCCTATTTTTTAATGGTGGGGGAAATCAGAGTATCCAGAGGACATATCTTATATTTAACTTGTTGAAAGCTGCAGAAATCCGACAGAATGAGAACACAAACGCCCCACATAGGTCCAATCTGGGCTCTGTTTAAACCCTCAAACCCATTATTTAGTGTGTTTCTGTTTAAATTAGGCTCCATCTCCTCGATCCAAACCCAGAAATGAAACGAGCAGCAGCAATCCCAGCAGGTCTCCTCCTCAGTACAAACTCCACAGCTTCAGCCTCCTCAACTACGACAGGGAAAGGCTGGAGAGAAAGGTACCTGTTTTGTTTGTGTAGTCTAACCCTATCCACAACATCTTGTTCTCTAATGTCTGTAATGGCCTGAAGGCATGAAGGTCTCATCATTCATTATACTTGTCTCTCAGATAACAGAGTACCGAAAAAACAGACGGGATCCCCCATCTGACCTCATCCATCAACACAAGGAGGTCATACACAGACTGCAATGGCAAAAAGCTCAGTTGGAGCGAGCCTCTCCTGCCCTGCTGTCAGGTAACACACCCAGTATCCACTTGCATGTGCATCGCTAACACATACTGTGTTCTATGTCTTAGCCTCTCATGCATGTAACCCCATTTTCCCATCACCATATGTGTAGAATATGAAAATGTGCTGCAGCGCTTCGCCCAAGGACTTTCCGACTCTGTCAAGAAATACTCCAGCCAAGGCAACAGGGTGAGTGTGGGGTCAGGGTTGGCTGGTGTTCAAGTATGGCTATTGCTGTGTGCATGTGTGTGTATGTCCATGTTCTGTCACACTGTATTGTGAAGTTGTCATTCTTTTCCTTTTTACAGGACGCCGCTAAGGATGCTCTTGGCAGGTTGAAATTGGTAGAGAATGAGGTAAGGGGTTTTATGTAGTGGTGGAACATAACTAATCAGTTTTACTCAAGTACTGTGCTGAAGCACATATTTGAGGTGCTTTACACCTTTATATTCCACTAAATGTGTCATATGTGTGACAGCTCATATCCTTCCTATCCAGTGAAAACCACATATCTCCAAATGGGTTGATTTAGATTGTTTGTTATAAACTGAAGGATTGAAGCCTCAGTGTGTGACATTCAAGCACAAACTGCAATGAACTACATACTTCTCCACCCTGACCTACAGCCATACAAAAAACATGAAAGTCCCTCAATAGAGTCAGTGTTTTTGTCCATTGTGGGCTTTTTAGCTAAGAGAATATTAACTCTGATCCACACTCAAACGTACTAGGTGACAATGATTGGCCTTGATACTGGGTGACACTTGTAAAATAGAAAAAAGAGGCAGTCTGTTCAAAGCTGATGTAGAAACACATCTCTCTATAGTTATCTGTAAATGGGTCATTCTAAAAACTATTCACATTTTTTGTGTGATTATAGACAAATGAAAACATAGTTCTGGAAATAATATTGTATTTACATTTACATTTATGCATTTGGCAGACGCTGTTTTCCAGAGCGACTTACAGGGGAAAACCAATCAAATCAATAAAATTTTATTTATATAGCGCCAAATCAAAACAAAAGTTATCTCATGACACTTTATATATAGAGTTGGTCAAAACCAGACTCTAAGCCAATTTACAGAAACCCAACAGAATCCTCCAGGGGCAAACACTTGTGACTAGTGACAGTGGTGAGGTAAAACTTCCCTTTAACAGCAGAAACCTGGAGCAGACCCAGACTCCTGGAGGATGGCCGTCTGCCTTGACCAGTTGGGGTTAAAGAGAGAGGGTAAAGGAGGAGAAAAAGAGTGAGTGATAGAGATAGAAACTGGGGGAGAAGGGGGGAAGTAGGGGGAGACACATGGATGCAGTTGAGGATAAGTGAGTGATGACGATGAAGGCAGGAGAGAGGCAGGACCACAGCAGTAGGTCCAGAGATGATCCTGGGAAAACCTGTGATGATCCTGGGAAAACCTTATTAATATATTTAAAATGGAATGTTTGAGAGTGCTAGGACAGGAAGTGCATTTTTTAAAGAAGACCTCTATCCCCTTAAGAAAATTATCCTTTTTTAATTTAACTTAACTCTTTAAAACTCCTAGAATCCTAAGTTGCTAGAAAATGTATTGTCAGTAAGCTATTAACAGGCCTGTTTTTCTGAGTGCTTTTTTGAGATACCTGTTTCCCACAGGACAGCAACACTACAAACATATGATGGTCTTATATACTATGATGTAATGCTGTAGAATAAATACACACCTGTATATGTAGTAATTAAAATGAGGTTATCATTAAACATCTACCACAGTAAAATGCAATATACAGAATCAGAAATATGAATCCAATGCATCATATAGAATAACACACATGGCATATTTACTGCATGATGACTACTGTTTTGATAATACATGTTTTTACTTAAGACAGGTTTTGAATACAGAATATTTACTAAGGAGCATTTTGACAGTGTGGTGTTAGTGCTTTTATTTAGGTAAAGGATCTGAATACTTATCCCACCACTAGTGTCATGTATTCATTTCATCTTTATGTCTTACATCAGCTTCATAGTTACAGTGTTCTCTGTTTACTCCTTTTCTTTCTGCTTAGCTGGAATCACTAAAAAGGAAACGAACTGGATGAAAATCAAGTCAAGGAGAGGAGGTGTGGCTGTAATACTGTTATATCATCTGACATATACAAACACTACAGTGGGTACTTTTAGCATGATTCTCTGATGCTCATGTGTATGACGTATGCATGAAACAACTTTCTCATACTGTCAATCTTCAGTCAACTCCGTGTTACTTGTGGTTGGTTGCCTGCTAAATATGTTTCAATACAGAGGGACACAGAATTGAAACAAGCATTAAAACACGACTTATTTGCACTTAAACACAACCAACACTACAGAAAACTGCCTCTTGTGTTCCACTTTACAGGTTTTACTTGGACTCTGTTCATTGTTTTGATTGTAGTCTTTGGTTGGTTGGTTTTTTTCTTCTTCTTTCTTCTTTTTTTTTTAAGAACTGGTGGTGGAGAGACCCATTAGAAGGTTTACTGTTTTACATGTGACACCAGTGTATGAAGTGACTTGGTGTCTAAAGATGACCAAAAAATGTCTGTATGTGTGCTTGGAAGCATGAAGTGTGTTTAATCAATAGATGGAGGTTTTTTTAACCCCTTTCCCCATATTTTATGTGTGTAATGAGCTTAATCTAATCTGTCTGCTCCAGTGTTCCCAGATTACAGTAATCTGCTCCATTTGGAGTGGTGTGATATGGGAATAAAAAAGTGGGGCTTTGGGGTGCTGCAGCCTACATCCCATAATGAAGGATTAGTGTTTGTGTCACCAAGGAGACGACTAGATCAGACATAGAGTCGCCTTTGGGGGCTGGGGAGGGGGGGGCATTATCAGCGTACGATGAATGTGTGAGAAGCTTAGCACCATGAATAGATTACTTTTACTTCTTCATCATCATCTATTTCGTCTTTGTTGTCCTCTTCGTCTTCTACATTCTAATTCTTTACACACATTCATAGATTATTCAGATTGACTGCTCCACTTGGATTTTCTTTACACTCTTAAACAATGTTAAATCCATTGTGCTGTGGATGAGAAAATAATTAGCATCTGCTGCATCTGTGAGATGTACACTTTATTTTCTACCGTTTTTGATACTGTACAGTACATGCTATTTATCCTAAACAGAATCAGCCTCACTGAGCTCTGCAGCAGCAGTAGGAGCACATTGGATACTGAATAGTCTGGCCTCAGAATGACAGCCCAGTGTGTCAGAATGCCTGGATAATTGCTCTTTTCTATTTCTGTTTTTCCATAGAAATCCTCGTCACAGACATCCCTGTCATTCCTCTCTACCTTACAGTGTTTTTGACAATTAATTCATGATCCAGTAAAACTAGTGAGAAAATGCATGGACTCCTGCTTAAAATCGCCTTGAAATAAATAATCTGCCACAGCCGTTCTAAATGTACAAAGAGTATAACAGTGATCTGACACACACATCACAATGCTGCCATGTTTTGTCAGCTCTGCTAATACGCTGAACAGATGTTTCTTCTGTATGTTTGACAACCAGCAGCTGTAGAGGACAGTAAATTCCGTTAATGTGGATTCACACTAATCACATGCTGCCAGAATGTAGCAAAGTACTTTAAATGAGCCTTACTGTATGTTAATATCTGACCTGTTAATGCAGACTGGATCTGTTGACTCCACTAACAGTGTTTTGGTCATGTGACACAGCAGAGACACTTGTTTGCTCTAATCCAGACTCAGCCTCTCTCCATTAGCAAATAATCCTGACTTGATGTAGCCTGATAGAGTCTTTCTCTCTTTTTTTTATTTAAACCTAAATAATACCTATGTAACGTATATCTATAATATAAACGTTATATATTTGGACCCTCTGTGACTAATATGTTTTTTGCATGGACATGGCAGTGGACTGACAGATAAATATAAGCTTACATAGAAACTCTATCCATTAACTTTATGTCGAATGGCACTTTATGGATTATGCCATATATTTGCAACTTTTAGGTCCATGACTACAAACCATTTCCTGATGCATGCTCTTCACTTAACATTGGGTCTTTTTTGCACTGCTTATGCCAGCCATTGACTTTCTGAGAGGTTAATTAAATATAGACCTTAAAAACACTTACTCTGCACTTAAAACTCGCTTAATCTGAGAAATCCATTACAGAGGACATCACTCGGATCATGCACTAGTGCAGTTAATGCAGACTTGTATGTTTATTGCAAAGGATTAAAGGTTTGTGGCTGCGTGGAAGGTGAAAAACCTGAAAAGCAGTCGTCTGATATCTAGATGTTTATTAAAATCTATGTGATACAGATAGGCAGGTTAACCTGTGGCCATAGAATGATCTATATCTACTGTTAGTATGGGTAGAGTTTGGTTTCAATAGCAACTCACAGCTAATGTCAACTGGAATTACTAAATGTAGAAGAAAATATTGCTCCGATCTAGATTTAGTTAGCTTGTGTGATGGGACGAAGGTTGAAGTTAAAATTATAGTAATGTGATTTATTACTTTGATGGTCAGCGAGCCAGATTTATAGGGGTGTGTATTGACAAGAATCTGGCGATACGATACAAATCACAATACTAGGATCACGATATGATATATCATGATATATCATGATACTGTATAATAGGCAATTTTTTATTGGTTTTGTTCTGGGTTTTTTTGTTTGTTTGTTTGTTTGTTTTGGGGTTTTTTTAAGATTATTTCCTGGAGGAATTGAATTACACCAGAAATATGTACAAATACTAAACACATTTTTATTTGATCAGAACAGGATCTAATGCTATATCACAAAATTTTCCTGTTAAAACTTAAATTTTGTTTTACAGACATTACAGTTTAAGATCCTGTTCAAATGTTCATATTCTACTACTTCAGAACTAACATCATAACATTATTTTTGTGCAATTCCAACAAAGGAACTAACATTATTTAATAAAAGACTGTTAAATAATAATAAACAAAATATAAACAAAAAAGAAAAACAAAAAAAAATAAAATGAACCTCCACAATAGCTGCATTTGAATAAATACCTAAAAATATCGATACAGTACTTTTTAATATCAATACAGTATTGTGAAATGAAATATTGCAATATATTGCAGAACCGATATTTTTTTACACCCCTACAGATTTATTTATTAATTTCTTCATTTTTCTTACACATCTGTATTTCTTAATTTGATGTGAATGGAGCTCAGTGGGAAGTAAATATTATAGTAGACAGTTTGAAGTGATTTGACTTTAATAGAAACTGGATAATTATGTAACTGAACTCCAAAGATTAAAAAACAATTATTAGTGATTACACAACATCAATCT